>NC_039363.1:52408291-52663959 GCF_003573695.1 Papaver somniferum
CCGAATACTATTATTACTACTTCATATCTATTTGTTTCATTTTAAAAATTTACAGGATCATCTATTAGACTAAAAATAATTTCGATACAAAATTACTAACAAGTTAAGTCTTTTTATTTTATATATTATGTCCTCGCCTTCTTACGTCTAATGCCTAATCAATATTTTATTAACTATTTAGTTTAAACGCAAAATATGTGCTTCTAATTTGACATCAGTTTAATTTTACATAATTTATCCGTACATAAGCGTTGATAATTTTTCCTAGCTATTTAATTATAACCGTTATTTTTTCGTCATATAACCTTATCGAAGTTTTTGTTAAGTTAACTTTAATATGATACTAATTGAGAAATGCTAACATTACTTTGCTAAAATTATTATCATCTTTAATTGCTAATATAATATTTTATTATTGATATTGATGGTTTCTAACTACTCTTACAAAATTACTGAATCCCATAAATATTATTAGCATTTATGTGATTATAAACTGTTGATTCTACATATAAGTCAAGGTACTCAATAAATTTCTATGCGATTCTCAAGATTTATCAATAATACTAATCTCACTATTTTTAGTATTGAATTGTGTAAGTGTGCATACTTTTTAAATTAATTATTCTCAAATCCTTATTGGCTAAAGTTATTGGTGTACCCTACAATTTTTACTTCACTACATACACAAACAACCAAACAAACAAATCAATCAATCAAATAATTATTTTAATTATTGATGGTTTTTAGTGATTAAGATTTATCTCACAAACCAACCCAGTTCTAGACTAAACTATTTCACTAACTGGCACTGGCTATTTCAATCTATTCCCATGTAAGATCTAGTAGTGAGCTCTGATACCAACACTGTAGCGCCCCCTAAGCTAGCAGCTGACTAATCCAAGAGATTAACTAAATAAAGAGGCACTACGAATCTAATTCAAATAGTTAAACATTCAATTAAGAAATCTGCTACAAAACTTATCCCAAAACTAACCCCGCTCAGAATATATATACATGAACTTCTCTCAAATGAGACATATACAATAGTCAATTGGTTTACAGATACAATAAACAACATAATAAACATAGAAGAAGTTAACTAATTAACGGAGTCAACACTTGTGGCTTTCGCTGCGCAACTCTGATCTGTCTCTGAAAACTGAAAGTGGGAATAATTAACATTTAACTTCTAAGTAATCATAAACAAGATTAAGAAAAACAATAATTTTTTCCCAGACATTAAATAGTGACCAAGTCACTGAGATACACAAACACGAATATGGACAAGCTCTTTCTTCAAACAATGTATACTATGGTTGTGCAATTCCGAACTCGCAAATCCACACCTAATCGTAAATATGGATGTCGACAATTCAGAACTCGCAAACTGTCGACCGACATAAGCATAAAAGCTGAATTTATGTAGATATAAATGCTAAAGAGCATATCCTCACAGAAGTAAACAAACATGTATATGGACAAACTCCTTCTTCAAACAATGTATACTATGGTTGTGCAATTCCGAACTCGCAAATCCACACCTAATCGTAAATATAGATGTCGACAACTAGACAAGTGCAGCCACAAAGTTAATATCCAAATTACTATTTTACCCTCCGAAAAAATTGATAAATCTTCTTCACCCAGTGTCCGAATGACGCGTGCGGGTAGTCCAATATGCATAACTTTTCGAGATCTATTCAGTGATACTAATTTCATATCTAGATCGTTGTTAGATTAAATCATATTAGTTAACGTTCGAGTTACACTAATCGAGTTATTAGTGGCTAAGACGTCTCTTGACTAGTCTAATAGTGCTGACGAGCTTGAGGGTCTTTACATTGATGATCTCTTTTAAATATTTTAAGTTTTAAGTTTTTAACACTTTGGGTGGTTTAAGTCTTTAACACTTTTTTTGATGATTAAAGTTTTTTTTTTTATGATTATGGCAAAACAAGTTTATGCATGCTCCAAACTCTGTTTTGCAAATATAGGTAAACAATCGGGCTATAAGACTGCACCTATAAACCGATTGTTGAGGCTCCATCATGGAATCGGTTTATGTGGGGGTCAGTATAATATGATTCTTCATGCCTTAAAAATGCAGTTGTTTTTTTTTGTATCTTTTTCTAGTCAAAATTGGATTACATATGTAGTTATATAAACCGATTACTTTAGGTGGAAACTCAAATTTTTTACGTACATGGACACAATCGGTTTATGTTTCCAAACATAAAAACGGATTACTGTAGACATCAAATGATAATGGGGTTTTAAGGACATTTAAGAGGACAGATTGTGCTCAATTATTTCACCTTTTTCGAAAAAAACTAGTTGTTGGAGTCTTTGTCTCTATATATAGAAACCTCATCCTTGGACACAATTTTCCTCAAACTTTCTCATCGAATTTGCTCCTACTCCATATACTCTACAACTACGCATTTCATATATCCCCATACAAGCATGGCATTGTTTGACTCCATCGAAGATTTGGCAATCACCAAAGCATGGTACGCCCAAAGTCGAGTTCTAAAGATATATAATAAATTTAGACAAGATTACCCAAAGAGAAGAAGTCTTCAAAAAATCCATGATAGGCACCAAGTCATCTTAGATGCGGTAGTTGCTTTTATGGCTATTCAACAACAAATCTTGAATGCTAGCTACTTTATCTTGTACCTTAAACAATTTGTAAGTATTTTTATGGTTTATTCTACACAATCTACTTTTATCAATTTGTAACTAACAAAGTAAGTTTGTGTCATTTTTTTTAGCACGAAACCGTGAAAGCGCGCTACTTGGAGGAAATTGGGGAATCATTCACATTCGATGAAAGCTATCACTTCATGGTATCCAAAATTTTGGGAGTTCAGCCCAGACTTTATGGTGGGTGAATCAGGCTCGGATTCCTCCGACGAAGATTGATAGTTTTAGGAGTTTTTGTGGGTTAATATCTATGTAAATCCTCACGAGACTATAACTCGTCCACTAGGGTCACCTATGGGATCAAAGGCCTGATGCACATGCTAAGTGTATCCGTGATTCCTACGAAAAGGAGTAAGTTTGAAATGAATGAAAGTATGAATGTTTTTTTTTCTTACGACCAAACAATCGGTTTACATATGACGCCGAAAAAACGATTATAGGAATCAGATTTTATCTATGCATACTTTAACCGATTATTTATGCCCTTCTTGAATACCAAAGAACACTACCCAGAATCGGCTTACTAGTGCATGAACGTTAACCGATTCTGGGTAGTTTTTCCCCAAAAAAAAAAACAAAAAAAAAAGTTGTTTGATGTTTTGAAGATCGATTTATATTAGTTGATTTCACATCTAACACGGTTAATTAACACCTAAAACAATTAATTAATACTAATTAATCAAGGATAAAATGGGTAGAAAGGGAATAGTTGGTTAATGGGTTTTGAGAAATTTTTAGTAACAGGCCCCAAATAAATGCCATAGGTCCCAAACTAGCTAGGCAGGCAAAAATAACAGTGGTTTGCTCATAAACCATCTCCAAAAATAACAATGATGTGCAGTCTTATCTTGAGGATTTATTTTTTTGGATAATAGATAAAATTGATTTCTTTTTTTCTATTGGTTTAAAAAAAATATTTTAAAATAATAATTAAAAAGATGACATGGAGGTTATTCTGAAGGTCTAGATAAGACTTTCTCAGTATTCATCTTCATCTTAGTTTCGTGTCTTTCGATCTGGCATCATTTTTTTTTGCTCTAAATACTGCCTAGCCAGGAGCACGGGAAAATATGCTCGTCCACTATGGGGAAAGCACTGGGTGGTTTATCGAGCGGCCAAGAATCTGGCCGCAGTTTTCACTGCTAAGCTTTTTTTCAAAGGTATCCCTTACCGTACTTCCCTTTCCAACCTCCTTACCCCTAACTGCTCATGTCTCTTCATATCTCTCTTACTTCTTCATACCTAATTCTAAAGTAAATTTCTGGTTTTATATTTCAAAATAAAAGTTCATGATTAGTGGATTTTCTGATGAAGAAATGTAAATGAAAATTGTGATGTCTGATGAAGAACAATATTCAGATGTTGTAATAATTGAATGAGTCAAATAAGGATAAATAACTGACAACCACTATGATACAACTACATTTAGGACATATACCGAGAATTCTAGAGCCAAAACAAGTATTCACAAGAAGATTGTCATTTTGAGGGCATAATTTTACCATCAGAAACTAATGCACAATTATATTCTTTCCAACTTTGTGTACGCTAATCAAAATTTTCAGGATCGATTCTGTAATGCCCCGACATTTGGTGATAAAAATTATCGATCAGCTTTGTCAGGTGCAACGTTAATTTCGTTGTCAGTATGTATGATGCGTGAAATATTAAAATTCATAGTCTTGAACAAAAGGTTATTACAACCCTAAGGATTCTAGGTTATGCGTGTCCAACGGATTCTACCGATGAGTACATTCGAATAGGAAAAAAACTGCATACAAGTATTTTTCATTGTTTTGGGAAACAATAATTAATTATTTTGGTCCAACATTTTTACGAAAACAACTCAGGCGGATGTTAGAAAATTGCGAAAGAGGACAGGGGATTGATAGGCATGTAAGATAATCTCGATTACATGCATTGGGTATAGCAAGGATGCCCTACCTTCTGAGCATGTCAATATAAAGATCATTGCCCAAAGCCAATTGTTATTTTCAAAGTTGTTGCAACTTATGGTTATTGGATGGGCATGCATTTTGGTCTTTCGGGTTCACAAAATGACATAAATATTTTGCACAAATTACCTCTTCTTAAAGACCTAAGGTATAAAAAAAATTCTCAAGATTAATTTCACAATCAACGGAAATCACTACTTTCATGGGTATTAGTTGGCGGATGAAACTTATCTAAAATGGTCATCTTTAATTCAAGTGTACAGTCATCGCTCCCATGGCTAAGTGGATCATTCATGAAGTATTTTAACAGGAAGTGGGATTTGAGGAAGGATGTTGAACGAGCGTTTGGAATTTTAGATTAGCTTTGGGTTGATTCTGTGCCTAGAAACTATGTTTAACTACATGAGTTTAAGGAGTAGACTTGCGAAACTTGTTTCGTGGTTGAAAAGAATCAAGATATATATAGTAGGACATATCCCTTACCTGGGGATATATAGCATGCCCGATCCCTGACATGGGGATGTATAGCCTGACTGGTCCAAAGGATCTCTACCAGGACCGACCCCAATATATGTTTTCAACATAAAATTTAACCTAAAAATAAATTTTCGGTTTGTATATTACTTTAGGGTCTGCATATCTCGAAAATATATATGTATTGCTTATTTTGTGGGATTTATTCTTTGTTATCATACTTATGGTGATTGGAACAGATATCTCATATGTTCTCATAGGTTAAGCTCTTAACTCTTTGTGTTCGTTACTGGCTAAAAGAGGAGTAAACTATTTTGAGAATTGAAATACTGATCTTCTCACGATTACACTTTAGTAAATATGTTACATGGATTCTGTAAGTGTTCTCTAGTTGTCGTCTTTCCTCCTTAAAACCCTAACTGGCGGGGAATAAGATCGATAACTTTAATCTCTACGTTTGTACATGGCTAGAAAAGATATAATTATTATGTTGAATTATATCACTAAAATTATCATCTTTGTTCGTAACTGTCCTAGAGCTTAGTTTTTTTTGATGATTATTTTTCTCACGAAAATAATATATTTTAGTGCCTCTAATATTAAGATCGTTGTTTTTAGCTTTTTTAGTTCGTAAATAGAGATAATAGAGAAAAATATTTGGGATAGAAATCTACTTTTAATTGGTGTAGATGAAAAAATATAGCATTTGCCCAATATTGACATCTAGTATAGGTCCTACGAGCTAGAGTGCTGAGAAAGAGCCTGGGTCGATGTCGGGCAGACGAGTCTCTAGTACGTGCAATACTTAAAGGACATCATAAGCTCATAAGCACGACCTGAAGACGAAGACCAAACCACGTGCACGATATGATTTCTGAAGACCATAACGAAGATATAGATCGAAGACACAACTAGGAGTCAAGATTGAGAGCCCACGACCTCGTGTAAGGGTCTCGTGACAAGGAACATTAACCAGGTCGAGGAGATCATTCGAGAAGGAAGTAATGTTTGAGTGGATAATGACGTCATCTCCAGCTAGATTAAGGAGGTTTCGAGTTATACATGCTTCTTGTGTAATAGCCACGCTAATATGAATAGCGAGAGAGGCAATGCTTGTAAACCAAGTACAATGTACACAACTTTTACTGATCAATAAGAAATATTTTTCAATGATTTTGTCTCTTGATACTTTTTGGACAGACAATCTGACTAACAGAGAAGATAACCATAACCCATCCCAACTGTTTAAATCGAGATAATAATATGTAAGAGTACAGTAATTGATCATGATTGGTGATCAACTAGATGAATCATCGGATCATAACTCTGTGTAGGTACGTATACGAAGTCTCTACTCCCCTGACATGAAATATGCATCTTCATTGGGACTAGAAACACTTTTTAACATCTAAATTATGAAATAAGCATGATATATCGTAATCTTGATGTTTGGAAAATGCTTATATGGGAGGAAATGCGTTTTTCTAAAGAAAAAGATTGATATATGTGCATGATTTTTTGACCTGAAAATGTAGATCTAAGCTTTTTTATGCATAAAACGTATTAATTTTGAGTTTCTCGTGATAATTTACATGGATCATCGCATTATAATCATCCAAATATAGATCTAAAAGTGATATGCACGAACGACATCCAATCTTACATCCTAATCGTAACGATGCATTATTACTTCGTTCTGTTTTGAATCTTGTTAATGATGAATGTTTTAAGCATTACTACTTCGATCTGTTTTGAATCTTGTTAATAATGAATGTTTTGAGCATTTTGATCTCCCTAGTATGTTATCTCACATTATTTAAGCTTTATCGCCTCGATATTGAAGCATATTATCTAACAGTTATATAAATCTAGCCTTTTCTCATCTTTTTCTCATCAAGAAAGCGTAAAAACGAATGATCTGAGTTCATCATCAAATGATTCAGTATATATATGTGTCGTCATTCTTACAGATCTAGCTTTACCTCATAATTTTGATTTCATACGTGTATAAATATTCACATGATTTTATTTTAATAACATTATATCCACAAATTGATGCGATTTATGATATATGAATGATTTAGGAAAAGATCCTTAAAAAATTATTCTCATGTCATTTTCTAGCTACATCTATAAAGTATAATTGATGTTCGATCCTCCTGCAAACATGTGATTTATGATTGAACATAATAACGATATAATCTATCATCGAAAGTCAAAACAACAATCACAGGAATTTGAGACACTTCCTCACATCTAAAGAAGATTAACATCTGGAAAGATGTATATCTTCAAATCTGAAAACCACGTCGTGAATTATCGATTTTCATCTGATTCACTTACCAGTTTGTTATAAATCATCATAGATCTAACTGCCAAACAATAAATATGATTATTGTGTCCTCAAATAATCTTCCAGATTTAGGCATAAAATAATAATTACCCCAAATCAAGAAAGAGTTTTAGGGTACAAACTCTTACGTGTTGATTGTCACTGTGTAGTACAAACACATGATAAATTCAACACCAAGAAGAGTACTACCTCCACGACCTAAAACAACTTCCCTAGGTCGGACACCAACATCTGAGATGGCATCCTCGACAAGCAGAATGCCTCAGGCACATACGCCAATTACTACACCTCATATACATGCAACAGCTCCAGGTCGAGATAGTACATCAGCCGACCTTCAACCTGAGCCAACTACCTCACGAGGTAAAATCGCAGACATGCCATCCACTATGTTGGTCCCAGAAGGTCAGACAGTTAGAAGTTTTGGTAGGACAAACAGTGACACCTGTATCAAGGATAAACCTGCCAAAAGCTCCACCTCTAAGAGCAAGTCTTATGGTGGAATCCAAACTATTCCAAGTGTGGAAAAACCATGGAATATCAAGTATAGTGGCTTCCAAGTTGGGGTCTTCCACAGAAAATCCAAGCAAGGTTCCACGGTTTCGTGGAAGGGTTCGTGGAATCCATCTGAACGCCAATAAGAATAGCGTTAAACGCAATTAAGAATGGAGCTAAAAAAAAACGCAATTAAGAATTGCGTTTTTTTTATCCGTAGATTTAAAATGAGTTGTTGAAATCTAACGGCTGAAAAAAAAAGCTCCATTCTTAATTGCGTTTTTTTAGCTCCATTCTTAATTGCGTTTTTTTAGCTCCATTAAAAATTGTGTTTTTTTTTATCCGTAGATCTAAAATGAGTTGTTGAAATCTAACGGCTGAAAAAAAGCTTCATTCTTAATTGTGTTTTTTTAGCTCCATTAAGAATAGCGTTTCTACTGTTCCACCATTACACTTGCGCTTCCATCCACAGTTCCAAGTGCTGAGGTGGCGTGGAAGATGGATGGATTCCACCATAAGACTTGCTGTAAGCACCTCTATTGTGGTCCATATTCCACATGAAATACTTCAAGATTTACTGAAATCCATCTCAAATTTAATTGACAGGGTTAATCAGATGACTCCACCAGCACCTGAGATGCCAGAACAGAGGAAAGCACCTATTCCATCCTCCTCAACAACTAATCTAACTCATCTGCCGAGGACAAGCCCGGTTAATCAAGAACAACTACGACAACGATTTGGTAACCGGATCCCACTCACTAATCAGTATCTGTCAACAAGTAGACAGCAAAACTCTGAACCAGACTTGTTGGTCCCTACAAACACTATCCAGGAATCAGTTGATTCTAATCTAGAAAGGATATTTAAAGAGCATGAGGACAGATTCAAGCTTCTTATCAATAAGCCAAGGTCAGACTCAACCTATACTTTTAAATATGGTCCATTTTCAAGAGAGATCAAAGAATGTCGAGTCCCATAAAAGTTTCACTTATCTCATTTCAAAGGATTCAAAGGGTATACCAACCCAAACGAGCATGTCTTTCACTATGAGCAGCAGATGGCTTTGTATCTCGAGAACACATACATCATGGAACGCTTCTTTCAAAACATCTTAAAAGATGATGCACTAGTATGGTTCAGATGCTTTCCATCCAACTCAGTTCATAAATTCAACGACATCAAAACTCTCTTCATTCAGAATTATTCCTCCAATATAAACAAGCAGGTGTTTTGGAAAACGTATTAAGAATTGCGCAACAACTCGATGAAAGTTTCACAGACTTTTTAAGGAGGTTTAAAGCAGCAGAAACACTTGTAGATAAATATCAAGAAAAATTTATCTGTGCATTTTTCAGGACCGATCTATAGAAGGGTAAAATCAGAGACTCATTTTCTTGAAAAGTTATAGAATCTCTCGAGGAGGTTTATCATAAAGCTGGAAAATGGGTCAGGAGATAATATGACCAAGAACTATCACCTGAAGTAGCCAACCGCAAAGTTTATTCAGGTGGACAACATTCATGTGACAAAAGGCCCTATTCCCCGAGATCACTAGATTGACCTTTTAAAAAAAGAAATTACAGAGCTGAATCAGCAGCGAAATGGCTAGAGGAAAGCAAAAAATTTGCAAAATTCAATACACCTCCAAAGGTCATACTGAAACATATGAAAAATAAGCTGTACTTCTCATCTCCAAGAAAGATGAGAAATGAAGGAAATAACAAATCGTTCTGTGCTTACCATGAAACAAGTGGCTACCACGCAAACGGTTGCAAAAATGTACTAAGATTCATTGATGATATGCTGAAGAAATGACATCTGACTGAGTTTGTTGCACTAGAACTAATAGCTCAGAATAATAGATCTCCACCTAGACAGGTCAAGGGGCTAGTAAACATGATCCATTATGCGCCTCGATCTGGACCTGACGCTCAAATCGACCTAACAGAAAGAAAGAGGAAACTATGTGAGCTTAACGTAACCTGATTAGACCCCAGCCGTGAAGGATTGTTACTCCCACCTGATTGAATAAGGTTCACTACCAAAGACTTAACCGGTGAAATTTCCCGCACTCAGACGCCTTGGTAGTTGAACTTGTCATTGGCGGATGGGATTACAGGAATATCCTTGTACATCAATGATCAACTTGTGACATTATATACCTCCAAGTAGCAGAAAATGTGGAGTTCACTAAAGAAGGAGCGCTGAGATAACAACTCAGCAATTATGGGTTTTAACGGCTCAAGGACTTCTCCGATGGGTGAGATCACTCTGAGAGTGGAAGCTGGACCTATCAAGACAAATGTTGCTTTCCTGGTATTGAATACCAAGTCACCCTACAATAAAAATCTTGGTAAGAGACTGGATCCACGCAATGCAAGATGTACCCTCCATATATCATCAAAGGTTGAAGTTCATGACCAGCTCAGGGGAATACGTAATCAAGGGTAATCAAGTTATCTCTAAAGAACTAGTCGTTATATCGCTAGCACATCAAGAGGACCCCAATGGAGGTCAAAGGAGATAGCAATCAAAGCTGCTAAGGAGGAGAGCCAAGATAGAAAGAAAACTCACCGAACTATACTCTTTAGCAACCAGCACAAAAAGGGTCCTGACGACAAAACCTGAAGAAAAGAAAATACCTGAAAACCCAGGTCGGGAATTCTAAAAGAGGTAGTAGAACTCTTAGAAGAAATGAACCTGGGAACAGATGATAAACCCAAGACTACCTTTGTGGGAAAAGATCTCTCACATGTAGAAAAGCTGAGCATGATCGAATTATTAAAGAAGAACATCGACATCTTTGCCCGGAAAATATCAGACATGCCAGGTATCGACCCATATATTGCTTGTCATTCATTATGTATTGACCCATCTGTTAGACTTGTGAAGCATAAAAAACGAAAAATTACAGACGAGCTATACAATGATGTCAATGCAAACGTTGAAAGAATGCCACATGCTAATATAATCAGAGAATCTCAATACTCTACCTGGACATCAAACATAGTTGTTGTCATGAAAAAGAATGAGAAGGTCAGAGTATGTCTTGACTTTACGAATCTTAACAAGGCTTGCCCTAAAGATAGTTGTCATTTCCCGGACATGGATAGAATGGTGGAAGTCGTGACAGGATACAAGCGCCTAGCATTCATGGATGGAATGTACTGCTTCAAAGCTATGATATTCGGTCTGAGGAATATATGTAGTACATATCAGAGGTCGGTAAACAAGATTGTTAGAGCACTGCTCGGTCGAACTCGCAAGCGTTGCTATCTCAAACTTGTTTGTCAAGTTTAGTTGTCAAAACTATAAGTCTTGATTTCTAGTCTACTTATAGATAAGTCTCAGATTAGGATAGTAAGTGTAGTTGAGCTTTAGACTTCACGTCGTTCATCGAATGAAGACAAAGAACTACTCAAGGGAACTTGTGGAACTTCATCAACAAAAGGTATGTGGAGACTTGAACTCATCTATCGCTCAAAAGTCTATCTACTCTATCTCCTATTTGAGACAAAAGTCGTATTGATATATATACTTCAATTATACACATTTGATTTGAGCCGAGTTTATCTCGCTTATCTGCTTCTCGAAATATGTGTTGGTAAGCTTTCGCTTTAACAAAGTTCATATTTTATTCTTGATGAAAGTCAAAATATGATCATGTGAAAATCGCCTTGTAACATCTTACATGATTTTTGTGAGACAGTCATTTGATGTAGACTCGGAATGTTTCGTATTGATCATTCGATCACTTGAAAATTGCTTTGAAGCTAATAGTTTGTGTGAGACAGCTATTATCATCTTCCAAGAATGTTTCAATGATTGAAATGAGGGTTTAGAACATGTAACCATGATTAGATATAAACATAGTGTGTATTCACATTTGTGTTAAGTCCAAAACCGGGAACTATGGTATGCGTACCCGTACGCGTACTGGTTGGTTGTTGGAAGTCCAGAAACTAAGTATGCGTACCCGTACGCATACTGGCGGAAGATCAAGTCACTTGAATTTCTGCTGGATTTTGGAAGTATGGTATGGTATGCGTACCCGTACACATACTGGCGTAACCAAACTCAGTGCGGCTACTTAGGTATATGTACCCGTTTGCATACTTAAGTAGGTTATGTTCTAAAATCGATTTTTTCATGAACTAATAAATTGATATAATAAGGAGTGCAATCTTTTGTAAACCGTGGCTATAATGTTCATGAAATGATTCAATTGAATCAAAATCGATTTTGCTTCATTTGTGTCTTGTATACTTCTATGAGAATATAAACAATTGAACAACTCTCTAACTAGTTTCATTTGAGTCATTTGAACTAGTTGTGATGAAGATGAATAAGGTTGATATGAAAGTGCTCATATGGCTAACCATTGTTGAACCAACTAAGTGTACACGTTTAGGTACGGTCACCTTTATCTAAATGATGGTACATTTCATTTGTGTATAACAAGCTAAGTTCGATCTAACGGTTGAAAGATATTAGCTCTAAATTAATCAGGTTTTCATCTAACTGTGAATATTGAATGCTTTGTTACCAAGGTAACATTGATTGCAAACTCTGATTTGGAGACTATATAAAGGAGAACTCTAAAAACTGGGAAACCTAATCCCCACACCTCCTGTGTGATATTAGTTGCGACTAGAGTCGATTATTCTTTAACCTTAGGTTTTTCACAAAACCCTGTAGGTTAATGACTTGAATACTTCATTGGGATTGTGAAGCCATACCCAACTATTTTTCTCTGTAGTTGCGTGTTCTGATCTTGCTGTTTTTTATTGTGATTGAGTACTAACTTCTTTAAGATTTGCTCGAGATTTATTCTCTGATAGGCACGATTGAAAAGTAGTCACAAACATCTCTGTCTCATCGTTTGTGATTCTACAATATCTTGTTTCGTTAATCGATTAAGATTATTGTGAGGTGATTGATAATACTAGGCTGTTCTTCGGGAATATAAATCTGGTTTATCAATTGGTTCCTGTTCACCTTGATTTATCAAAATACGAAAACTCGTAGGTATATCTGTGAGAGACAGATTTATCTATTCAATAGACTTTTCTATGTGATACGTATTTGTTTATCAAATCTTCGACTTTGGGTCGTAGCAACTCTTAGTTGCGGGTGAGATCAGCTAAGGGAATCAAGTGCGCAGAATCCGGCATGGTTCAAGAGGCGTAAGGAACACAACTGTACCTTGATCAATGTGAGAATGGTTAGGGCTTAACTACATTCTAGTCTGAAGTTAACCGGTAGTAGTCTAGTGTCTGTGGCGGCTTAATACAGTGTGGTGTTCAAATATGGACTAGGTACCGGGGTTTTTCTGCATTTACGGTTTCCTCGTTAACAAATTTTTTATGTGTTTGTGTTATTTCTCTTCCGCATTAAATTTTGTTTATAAAATTGAAATATCACAGGTTGTACGTAAGTTCAATCAATTAGATAATCCAACCTTTGGTTGTTGATATAAATTGATTGACACTTGGATAATGGTTTTTGTTACCATCCAAATATTTCTTATATTCAATCAGGCTCACAAATTCCTATTTGTTTGATTGCGGATTGAATTGAGAAATTGAGATATAACTCTTTGATATACTTTTCTTAAGATTGAATCTGACTATCTAGTTGATTCTATTGAAATTATATTGGAGTTAGTCCATACAGATTGTTAAGTGAAATATTGGGTGTGGTTGTTAGACCCCTGCTTTTTCAATTGGTATCAGAGCAGGCAAACACGTTTAAGACCTTATAAATCTGTGTTTGTAGCGATCTGACTTTATGAACAGAAGTGTTATCTCTATAAATGTACCGCCAGTCTTCGATGGCTCGAATTATTTATAGTGTAAAATTGTTATGCTTGCCTTTCTTCAAGCGCGTGATTTTCAATCATGGGTCTATGTTGTTAATGGCTATAATTCTCCGGTAATCACAGTGGGCAATGTAACTGTTCCAAAGGATATCAGTGAGTACAATGTTGTCGATATTCTCGCTGCAAAGCAAGATGCTGACGGATTGAATGCAATCATCCATGCCATTACCCCATATCTTCAGCACCATGTGACTACGTGCACTCGGTCTAAAGATGCGTGGGATATCTTAGAAACTGTATTTGAAGGGAATACTTGTGAAAAAGAAGCTAGGCTTCAAAACCTAAACTTTGATTGGGAAACCTTTGTATGACTTATGAAGATACATTTGATGAGACTATTCCTGAAAAGGATATTGTGATGAAAATTCTCAGATCGTTGCCAGCCAGATACGATTCTAAGAAACAAGTCATCGTTGAAGGAAATAACCTGAATACATTATCCAGAAATTCTCTGGTGGGAAAGCTAAAGATTTTTGATCTTGAACTTAGTAAAAGATAAAAATTTCGAATGTGTTCCAATTCTGCTGCTACACCTGATGTAAGTTCTACGTGTCCTAAATTGATTAATCTAGAGGATGAAAATTGCTTTATCTCAACTCTTTGACTTTGTGTTCCACAGTTAAAGAAAACTCTTAGGAAAAAAAAAAGTCTCAGAAAAAATCTTCTTCAGTCAATAATAAAGTTCACAAAAACTATGATAATGAAACTCTCTCCATGTGCTATAAATGTGATCATCACATTGTTGTTATCCCTGATAAGGAAGTTAGTGAGATAACCAAAGGTTGGATGGCAACTTTTGACTATTGTACTGAGGAAGATGCCTGTGAAAGTTCTCTCACTTATTTTGCTGATAATCACTCGTGTTCTTCAGAGATTTCTTACCATTCTGTGATAAACAATCAAACCCCTCTAGAAGAAAAATCCAATCTCTTAATGAAACACCTTTGCACGATTAATAGAAAATTTCAACTATAAAGGGAAACCTAGATTAAAAGGATTGATGATCTGGAATGTCAACCGAAAAAATTAAGACAAGAAAATGTGTTTTCTCGCAAGTGTAATTTTAAAAAGAAAAATCGGTACATTTCGATAGATTCTTGTAAATAAATCAGCATGTTACTCCTGTGTTTGTGTCATGTTCTAATGATGAGAAATACTTGATCAAATTCACAACAAATCATGAGTATACCTTGCATAAATATCAGGATAAACCAAGAACAACTTGCACAAAGGTTCTTAAAATATTCTTCTAAGAAGAAAAAAAACCTCATAAGAAATTTTTTTGTATAGAGATTTTCAGAACCATTCATAGTATGCAAAAATCGATAAACTGTCTGTTCATAAAAATAAAGGGGAGAAAAACGTCCCCTTTGGATTCTCAGAAAAATCAGAAACACGACTTAACAGAGTCATCCTCCTCTCCGGTGAATTTTCCCGGCCCCTCCTTAGAAGGCAGATATTACATATTGTAATTTTCTAAAAAGGATTGTTCTTGTCTCTTACCTTGGAAACAAGAACCATAATCTCCAAGAGGGGTATGCAAAGTTTTCTGTTGACTAGTACGTTTATCTCTTTATTTTGCTATATTTTGGTTTTTTGAGCTAAGTATTGTTTCTGAACTCATAAACGGCTTTCCTAACAAATCTCCTTCTGTTAGGGTTTTTGTCAAAGATTGGTTTGGGAAATTTATCTCATATTTTCATCCTTTTTATAGTGAAAGTTTTCCTTTAATCAAGCATTTCATTTACCTTTTCCATCATGTCTTCTTCAAGCCTTTCTAGTAAAGAAGATGATGTGTGAGCGGTTCTCCTTCCCTCTAAGAAAGTTCGTTTTGATTCCTTTGATAGTGAAATGTGTCAAGAAAAACGTGATTCCTCATCTGATGTGAATCCAAATGTCTCTCACCTTGAGAATCTATCCCTTATCATGAATTTCATCCTAGAACAGGTCTGTTCCTTGAAGAGTGAACTTGAATCTTCAACTAAAAGACTTGAAGACAAGATGGATAATCTTGAATCCAAGATTGATCTTATTGAAGATGAACTTGATGACTACAGGGAGTATGAGAAGAGTCTTCAAAATAAGTGAAATATTATTTGCTTTTAATAAAGTTGTCTAGGAAACTTCTTATGAAAATTTATTCTTGTGTTTTAAGAAGGATAACTAGGGTTTGGAATAGCCATTATTGTGAGTACACATAGCTATTTCCAACGATTTTCATCTTGCAATGTTTTTAGATTTATTTATTTAAATTCTAAAGTTTATTTGGAAGATGATTTTGCAGTATTAATCTTTATGGTTTTATATATGGGATATGTGTGTTTGCGTCCGTGAACTACGATTGTCCCATACGTGGTCAAAAGTTAAGTCTTTCATATGTCATTATGCAAATATTGATAAAAGATTAGATGAACTTTTGACAAACAGAAGTTAAGCCTATTATGTCATTATGCAAATATTGATATAAGATAGGATGAACTTTTGTTTACAATGATTAAGTCTATTATATGTCCTTATACAATGAAAAGACGAGGGTACCCAAATATACCTAAATCTAAAACTTTTCCACCTATAAGTCCTTTCTTCGAAAGTGATTGTCTATAGACTGAGTCGAGACAATACAATTAATCGGTTAACACTTCGTGTGATCGTCTATGGATACGATATCGAGACAATACGACAACAAGATAACTTGTGTGATTGACTATAAATACAAGATCGAGACAATACAACAACAAAGTATGTTTACTTGATAACAGGTTCGGACTTAACCAAACACTAGGGATTATCTATCAAGTAAAATAGGAATTAACGTTTGTGTGATTTACTTTAAATTATAATAAACACAATTATAATTGCGGATAATAAAAGTAAATGACACAACAAGATTTTGTTAACGAGGAAACCGCAAATGCAGAAAAACCCTGGGACCTAGTCCAGAATTGAATACTCTCATAGCCGCTATACAAAATCAAACCAACTTCGTATAGTTGAGACCAATTAACTAAACCTATAGTTCACCTAGTTCCCTCAGTATCCCTGCTCCTCCAACTTGTTAATAAATCACGCACTAGGAAAAATTCCTTTGATTCGTATTCCAAACAGTAAAGGAACAACAAATCTGTTCGGTAACAACTCTTTTCAAACAACGTGATATGAGTTTGACAAAGGCTATTCCGTTTAACCAATAAACTCCTTTGTAGGGTCCTTAGATCAATCTCTCAACAACTACCGAAGTAATTGTTAGACTAAGCAATCAATACTATCAATCACAAAGAAGTGTATTGATGCCGATCTACTCAACTAATCAATCCAATCTATCACAAAGATAAACCGATTATAGTTGGATCCCTTTCTAGCCGAAACAAGTAGTGTGTACACCAAAGATTATGAACCCAAAAATTCTTCCTGTCTTCAAATCTTGTTTAATCTTCAATCAGCACCCGCACATAATCAACTTGAATCTCTTGTGATCAATCATACACAGAACGGAGTCTGTTAACGTTAGATTACCACAAGAAATCTTTAAATCTACAAACAGTCTAAAGATCCCCGTCGAAGCTTCGATCTATTTTGAGTGAATCTTATATCAGAAAAGAAGATTCCCAAGCATAAACAAACTAGGTGCAATCAAAGTTCAACATCCGTTAGTCAATCAAATCAATTGAAAACTAATAATAAACCGCAATTATCTAGTTTCCCACCGACGGTACTAATAGAGCTTCTCAATCCCAAAGAAGTCTTTAAACTGAGCGGCCATAAGAGATTTCACCTAATTAGGTTACTTTCCTCTCCGAATAGGTGGTTCCACCAGTAACAACACAACTAGGTAGTTTTGCTGGCTCTGAGGATTAGTTTGCTATAAATGCAAACTTTAATATTTATAGACAAGGAAGTTTGGACACCAAGAAATTTCCAAAACCGAATATTCTCAAAGATATGCAATAAACACAAAATCGGTTTTCATAACTCCTGGAAATGCACTGTCCAAATATTGACCGAAATCCCAATAGAAAATTCTATAATCAGTAAATGCACATTACTAATTATTATTTTCTAAAGATATGCATTTAATTGCTCGAAATTAAATAGCATATAAAAACTAAGAAACCTTAATTAAAAGATTCTCAATTTATTTCCATCCTGGAATTCTCCTTTAGCTATTAAGGAATAACTTGAACAATTAATGATAAGAGTTACTGCACATGTTCAAAGTATGTCAACATCTTTACTTTGCAAGTCCTTTTTCATACTTACAATCGTGGAAACGATTTTCCACACTTCCAAACAAGTTTAGAATTGATTCGTCTGAATTCCAAGAACTATGTGATTTATTATCCTATCAAATCACCAATTATGGGTTTCACGGTTCTACCAAAACAAGTTCGGTTCTACCTCCATGTGAAGACTATGCATAGTCGCGCTAGTTACCAAAATTCGGTTGACTAGGTACTAGGATCGGTTCCCCATAACTTATTGTAACTACTTGTATTCGGTTGCACATGTCCATAGGATCGATTCCCCAAAAACTACAAACTTGTTGCACATGTTCATAGGATCGGTTCCCCCATCTACTAAAAACGTGTTGTACCATTTACAAGGATCGACTCCCTCTTGTAAATTTGTTGCACCTCTTACTAGGATTGGTTCCCCAATGACTAGATAAAATTTGCTATTTACAAGGCATCGATCATACCATCTTGAGTGATTACTTAAGATCGCTTTCATTGATAAAACTCATACCAATACATAAGTCAGGCCTTGTGAATAGTTTCAAGATACATAAACAGTTTATGAGCGGTTATACTAAACATACATATTAGTAATTTTAAATAGATTTGCAATGAATAACAATACCAACAAGCCTAGCGATTTCCCTTTAGATTCACAAAACGAGTTTATGAAATTACTTCCTTTAAACGAATGTTAAACATTGTTTCCTAGGATGAAATCTTCACTCATACCCATACATAATCACAATACCATTCATATGATCATGTCGATGTCTTATATACAAATTTTAATGGTTAAGCAATAAACCTCGTACTGTATTCCTTAATACTATGTCTAACTATAGTATCATACACAGCTTCGCAATTATGTTTTCAATATGCACGACTTGAAAGATACGTTAGGGAATGAAACAATTCAAATCAAATATTACTAACCTCAAGAGGAAGGATGATGTTATCGTTGTATCTCCATACTTCTTCACATTCTTCAAGTCTTTATGTAATACTTGTAAGTCTCATATCCTAACACTTTCAAGATAACCTATACGAAGTTGACTCTAAAATATGACATCCAAACTATGACAAGCGACTCTTTAAATGAGTGTTGATTCACTAAAATATGACATCCAAACTTGACATACCAACGCTTGGTGGGTTCAACTGAGCTATGCTCTAACAAGGATGAAGTTTTGTTTACAAAGATTAAGTCTATTATATGTCGCTATACAAATATTGATGAAAAATAGAATGAATTTTTGTATATTCCGCAATATTGGTTGTCATGATCCGCATCTTTATGTAAATACCGTGCGGATCCGTAAGTTTACTTATGTTGAGCATTTTTGACTAAATTAATCATGGGTTCTCTTGTGATTAATTTAATTGAGTATTTTGGATACAAATTCATGTTTCATGTGATTTGTTAATGTCCAAAGAAATCCTTCTTTTCTTGTGAAAGTAAGGTCGCTCTTGTTTTTCCTTTGGGAATGACATTTTATGGGGGAGAGTTCTTATTTGAACTTGTGCTTAATAGCCAAATCTTTGTGGGGAGTGCGGCTGTGGAATATTATAGAGGTTATCTTGTATCTTTATAAACTCCTTGATGAATGCATTTAGTTTCGTCTATATGATTGCATCTAAACAAAGTTTATATGTGGTTCTCTTTTGGTCATGAAGTATCTCTATAGACATTTCATTAGGATCCCACTACATTTCGAACCTTTGCCAATTTATATTGATAAAAAAGGGGGAGAATTAATGTGTAGTTCACACTAAAAATACATATGGTTTACGGATCATTATGTAAGGGGGAGTGGTTTTCATGAGAGATGAAGTATTGACTAAGGGATAGTGATACATATCACCATAGTGTTGTTGTCAAAGTTGTGATACAATTGAACTTTGATGTTGTGTAATAATACTATGAAACTGTATAACAATGATTGAGAGCTATTGTTTTCTCATTGTTATAGCTACGGATCTTCAATAACTATGATGCTGAGTTGAACACATTTAGAATCATTGGAGTACTTGGAAGTGGCGAAGATTTCAAGTAATGTTGAAGAACCAAGGAGATCAAGCATTTGGATGAGAAGCTACAAATTTTATTTATTTTGTAATCCATATGTATTAATAGTTTTGTCACTAAAATTGACAAAGAGGGAGATTGTTAGAGAACTGCTCGGTCGAACTCGCAAGCGTTGCTACCTCAAGCTTGTTTGTCAAGTTTAATTTCCAAAAATATAATACTTGATTTCTATTCTACTAATAGTTAAGTCTCGGATTAGGATACTAAGTGTAGTTCAGCTTTACACTTCAGGGCATTCATCGAATGAAGACGAAGAACTACTCAAGGGAACTTGTGGAACTTCATCAACAAAAGTTATGTGGAGACTTGAACTCATCTATCACTCAAAATTCTATCTACTATATCTCCTATTTGATATAAAAGTCGTATTGCTATATAGACTTCAATTATACACATTTGATATTTCGAGCCGAGTTTATCTCGTTTATCTATTTCTCGAAATATGTGTTTGTAAGCTTTCGCTTTAACCAAGTTCATCGTTTATTCTTGACGAAAGTCAAAATATGATCATGTGAAAATCGCCTTGTAACATCTTACATGACTTGTGTGAGACAATCATTTGATGTAGACTCGGAATGTTTAGTATTAATCACTCGATCACTTGAAAATTGCTTTGGAGATAATAGTTTACGTGAGACAGCTATTGTCGTCTTCCAAGAATGTTTCAATGATTGAAATGAGGGTTTAGAACATGTAACCATGATTGGATATAAACACAGTATGTATTCGCATTTGTGTTAAGTCCAAAACCGAGAACCATGGTATGCGTACCCGCATGCGTACTGGTTGGTTGTTGGAAGTCCGGAAACTAAGTATGTATATCCGTACGCGTGCTTGCTGAAGTTCAAGTTCCGTGAATTTCTGCTGGAGTTTGGAAGTATAGTATGGTATGCGTACTCGTACGCATAATGGCGTAACCAAACTTAGTCTGGCTACTTAGGTATGCGTACCCGTTTGCATACTTAAGTAGCTAATGTTCTAAAATAGATTTGTTCATGAACTAATACATTGATATAATAAGGAATGCAATATTTTTCAAATTGTGGCTATAATGTTCATGAAATGATTCGAGTGAGTCAAAATTTATTTTGCTTCAATTGTGTAGTGTATACTTCTATGAGAATATAAACGATTGAACAACTCTCTAACTAGTTTCATTTAAGTCATTTGAACTAGTTGTGATGAAGATGAATAAGGTTGATATGAAACTGATCATATGGCTAACCATTGGTTAACTATTGTTGAACGGTCACCTTTTCTAAATGATGATACATTTCATTTATGTATAACAAGCTAAGTTCGATCTAACGGTTGGAAGATATTAGCTTGAATCTAATCAGGTTTTCATCTAATGGTGAATATTGAATGCTTGTTAACAAGGTAACATGGATTGCAAACCTTGATTTGGAGACTATATAAAGGATAACTCTAGAAACTAAGAAACCTAATCCCCACACCTCATGTATGATACTAGTTACGACTAGAGTCGATTCTCCTTTAACCATAGGTTTTTCACAAAACCCTGTAGGTTAACGACGTGAAGACTTCATTGGGATTATGAAGCCAGACCCAACTATTTTCTCTGTAGTTGCGAGTTCTGATTTTTCTTTTTTCTATTGTGATTGAGTACTAACTTCTTTAAGATTTGCTCGAGATTTAGTCTCCGATAGGCAAGATTGAAAAGTAGTCACAAACATCTCTGTCTCATCGTTTGTGATTCCACAATATCTTTCGTTAATCGACTTAGATTATTGTAAGGTGATTGATAATACTAGGCTGTTCTTCGGGAATATAAGTCTGGTTTATCAATTTGTTCATGTTCACCTTGATTTATCAAAAGACGGAACAAAACTCGTATGTATATCTCTGAGAGAAAGATTTATCTATTCAATAGACTTTTCTGTGTTATACATATTTGTTTATCAAGTCTTCGACTTTGGGTCGTAGCAAGTCTTAGTTGTGGGTGAGATCAACTAAGGGAATCAAGTGCGCAGAATCCGGCGTGGTTCAAGAGGCGTAAGGAACACAACTGTACCTTGATCAGTATGAGATTGGTTAGGGCTTAACTATATTCTAGTCCGAAGTTAACTGGTAGTAGGCTAGTGTCTATGGCGTCTTAATACAATGTGGTGTTCAAATCTGGACTAGGTCCCGAGGTTTTTCTGCATTTGCGGTTTCCTCGTTAACAAAATTTCTGGTATCTGTGTTATTTCTTTTCCGCATTATATTTGGTTATATATTTGAAATATCACAGGTTGTGCGTAAGTTCAATCAATTAGATAATCCAACCTTTGGTTGTTGATATAAATTGATTGACACTTGTATATTGGTTTTTGATACCGTCCAAGTTACTTCTTATATTCAATCAGGCACGCAAATTCCTATTAGTTTGATTGCGGATTGAATTGAGAAATCGAGATATAACTCTTTAATATAATTTTCTTACGATTAAGTGTGACTGTGTAGTTCATTGTATTGAAAGTATATTGGAGTTAGTCCATACAGATTGCTAAGCGAAATATTGGGTGTAGTTGTTAGACCCCCGCTTTTTCAAAGATGTTTAAAAATATGATTGGAGAAATAATGGAATATTATGTAAATGATATGGTCGTCAAGAGCAAATAAAAAGCGGACCATCACTCTGACCTATTGAAAACGTTCTTCGTCCTTAGAAAGTACAGAATGAAGGTAAACCCTTCCAAATATACCTTCGGTCTTCAGAGTTGAAATTTCCTTGGATACATGGTCACCAAAAATGACATTAAGGTCGATCCTCCAAAGATTAGAGCCATACTGGATATGCCACCTCCGACTTGTAAGAAAGATATCCAGATGTTGAATGGAAAGCTAGCAGCTCTAAATAGGTTCGTCTCCAGAATCTCTGACAGGTACAAGCATTTCTTTAACCTAATACTTAAGAAGAAAATTCGAATGGGATCTTGAGTGTCAGATAGCCTTTGAGTAGATCAAAATCTACCTATCATTTATGCAAATTCTGTCTTCCCCAGTTCCAGGTGAGGTGATATACCTCTACATATCTAATATCCCGAGTGTAATAAGGGCAGTAGTGGTCAGAGTTGAAGAGGATAAAGAAAGGCCGGTCTATTTCATCAGCGAGACCATCACAGACCCAGAAACCAGGTACTCGCAGCTCGATAAAGTAATCTTTTATATTCACTCCTCAATCAAGCTGAAGCTATTCTTCTCGAGATGGAAACTGAATGTCGTCACTGAGTACCCAGTTGAGAGCGTATTGTCTAAGGTAAACAAGACACAAAGGGTCGCCAAATGGGGAATTCACCTTAATCAATTTGGGATAAACTATCTGTCTAAAAAGGACAGGCAGTAGCAGATTTTCTGGTTGACTTCCCAACTGAAGATCCTAGTTTCGACCTCAAGTTCTGTGAAGAACAACTAGAAACAACATATGTACCTGAACCAGAAGTATTACGTATAAATGATAAATCATCACTTAAGATACTAGGAGTTGGAAAATTTATGTAGACGGAGCTTCAAATGAGAGAGGTGGATGAGCTGGAATAGTCATCACCACTCCATAAAATAGCTTTATTGAATTATCTTACATATTAGGATTCATCTCTACTAAAAATAAAGATGAATATGAAACGCTAATTCATGGGCTTTTGGATGCAAAGAACTTCCAACCCAGACTCTACACTGATTCCCAGCTAACGTCAAAGCAGGTTAGTGGATGGTTTGAAACAAAAAACACCAAGATGGCTCAGTACAAAGACTTAGTGAGCAAGCTCATCTCAATCTTCGATAAGGTGATCATAAGTCATGTGACGAGAAACAAAGTCGCACATGCAGACATACTAGCTCTCTTAGGAACTGCAATACCTGGAGCGTGCACAAGAACCATAAATGTGGGTGTGCTAGAGGCCCCTGTCATCGACCATATCGAAGCTGAGCAAGCTGAGATGCAAGTCCATACTTCTCATCTAACACAGGAAGAAAAAGATGAGTCCTAGATGAAAAAGATGAGTCCTAGATGAAAGACATTTTCAACTACCTCAAGACCGAAAAACTCCCTACTGACTCACATGAAGAAAGAAAAGTTATGGTCAGATATGAAAGATATCAACTGACAGGAAACGACCTATCCGTAAAAACATACATGGTTCCGCTCCTTAAATGTGTAACCGAAGCTCATAATGGATGACATACACTCAGATGACTGCGAAAATCATGTAGGGAAAAGTTCATTAGCAGATAAGGCTCGATCTCAAGGTTACTTGTGGCCAAGCATGGGAGGCACAACCGACCTGATAAAAAGGACATGTGACACATTCCATAGGTAAGCCTAAACTCTAAATAATTATGCAAACCATACATCTCGAGCTCATAGTTGGAAGCATATATCTTTAACTTATCATGATTCTAGTAAACATCTTATCATTAAGCAAAGCATACATCTGGAGTTCTTATTTGAAATCATACATCATAAACTTCTCATGATGTGAAAAGACGAGGGTACCCAAATACACCACGATCTTTGAAATATCAACCTATAAGTCCAATATCAAGTATTATCGTTTATGGACAAAGTCGCGACACTACAAAAACTATGATATACACTTTGTGTGATCGTCTATGGATACGAGATCGAGACAATACAACAACAAAGTATTCACTTGATAATAGGTACGATATAAAACCGAAACACTATAAGATCAATATCAAGTGACTTGGATTAACGTACGTGTATAATTTACTTAATTATAATAACAGTTATAATACGGAAATAAAGTAAATGACACAATATTTTGTTAATAAGGAAATGACAAATACAGAAAAACCCCGGGACCTAGTCCAGTTTTGAATACTCTCAGAATTAAGCTGCTATACAAAATATAATACCAAATTCATATAGTTGATACCAAGTAGACTACCCCTAGCTACTTAGTTTCCTCAGTATCCTTGCGCCTTCGAATTGTTTGTTCCAACAATGCTCATAAATGGTCTACCCAACAACAAGGGTGTAGACTTTGATGAGTTTGCATCACTCATGTCTAGAACATAGAAATCCATTGGAAATATTAACTCATTCACCTGCACCAAGACATTCTCAACAACCCATTTTGGGTAAGCATTAGATCGGTCAACAAGTTGAAGAACTACATGAGTCTCTTTGAGAGGACCAAGATTAAAGAATCATAAATTAAAGCAGGTCCTAAATCTAGCAAAGCTCGCGTAAAATTGTCTTTACAAATTGTGCATGGTATAGTAAATCTACCAGGATCTTTTAATTTAGGTGGGAATTTCTTTTGAAGAAACGCCGAAGCATTCTCCCCCACACTCATTATCTCATTTCCGATCAATATTTTCTTTTTAGTGCATAACTCCTTCAACACATTTACCCACTTGGGTACCATTCTGATGGCCTCAATAAGTGGGATGTTGATTTTAAACTTGCTGAAGATATCCAAGATCTCTTTGTCTTGATCTTGCTTTTTAGACTTGTAAAAACGACTTGGAAAAGGAGTTGGTGTAATATGGTAGGAACCGAAACCCTAGGTTGGCCGGATGGAATCAACTTTTCCTTAGGCTCGGTTTGCACCCCTTCTTCTTGTTCTACGTCACCAACAATTTATCTCTGCGGGTTTGGCTCTAAATGCTTTCGGCTTCTCAACATTGATTGATTCCTAATAATGCATATTCTTAGATCATTTAGTTATCAGTTATCACATCTCAAGAGCTTTAATGTCCCATTTTAATCCAAATGGTGCATTTTGTGTCTCGAGGCATCAATAATCTTGTTGTTGTAAATATTGATAGTTTCCGTTTGTTTGTTGGAGAATAAAGAGACCATGGTCGACAGAGCTATTGCGGAAAGTAAAAATGTGGAAGGAAATTCAAGTGCGAGGAACGAGCATCACTGGACTTACATGGGCCAAAGTGTTACTCACGTATGAAGTAAAACAAAAAAAAAAACAAAAAAAAAATCTCTTGAACTCTTAGCACAGGTGTTCGTAGTGCACATCCAAACATACCCAATTTGATTCAGTGAAACGCACACGTACCCATCTCCCTTTTCCCCTAATTTTCATTTCCAACTCTTTATGTAAAAACCCATTCCCTCTATTGTTTCCTTCATAACAGATAATTGTTTCTTGAGCCTCATGCTTGTTTTCCCCATCTACTAACTAAAACCCATCATCTCCCTGTTGTCAATCAATATCGTCTCCACCGCCCTACCCCTGATTCACTATTTCCACTTATTTCTTTCACAGTAACCTAGCAGAAATAACTAGGGTGGTTGAATTGGAGCATAGAAGTAATGAAGAGGCTGAATTTCTCTTCCTAGAATTGATGGCAGCACGCAATGGAAGGAGTAATAGGCGTCTGAAATTAGTGATAGGAAAAGGTGGAGAGTTGCAGCTTTCCTTGATTTTATGTTTGTATTTTGTGGAAAATAGGGATCGATAGATGAGAAAAATCTTGTATAAATAAAGGAGGCAGTTGTGAATGGAAAGGCATGCCCGTGTTAGCCGGTGCACCAAGCTATAGTTATTTATTTTTAGTACTTTTCAATCATGTTCTAATTTCTTATCTAGGGCTTAGACGAAACTCTTAATCTAATATTAAATGATTTTGGTTATGAATTTTTTTCTTGTTGTGCTTAATTTCTTAAGGAATTGTTTAATCTTTGAACCTCAATGTATAACTTTCACCTTGTATACAATGCATCCCATGTCGTTAGAATATTAATATGTTGTTGTTTCAAGTTTTAACCCATGTTTAAATGATCTAATTAGTCTGTGATTAGTTGTGCCGTAACAAGACAATTAATGCTATGGATTAATATCTTTTGTTGTGATTAAACTATCCATATTCAGATCACCTTGAATACGCGGCAGACTTACATTTCCACAGCTGTTCCTTAAAAGGATAAGAGTAATTTCGATAACTGAATTATCTAGCGTAGGTTAACAGTGGATTCGACCGCCCTAGTGCCTTCTAACTGCATTCTAATCTTATTTGTATAGTATAATCTTTCATACTAGTCGTATCGACAAGCTCATCTATTTCTAAATTAGTACTAGTATAACTTAGAGGTTTAGTTTCACCAGTCCAACTCCCCGTAGGATTGACCCGTACTTGTCGTTATCTATGTTCTAGACACCGGGCGCTTCCAGTTTATAATTGTAGGTTTGTAAGCCTAAAAAAAATCACTACATTAACATGCTCTATTGGATTAACAAGTGGTTGAGATGGAAGTTTAGAGGATCCCTGATCCTTCAATTGATTCATATCGGTTGCCAACTTCCCGATTTGAGTCTGCAAATCCTTAATAGCAGAATCGATCTTCTTCTGATTTTTTTAAAACAAGTATATAATTCCTTGCATCATAGCAATTAATTTTCATCAATATCAGGACTTTGATTTTGTGGATGAGGTTGATATTTTGGTTATTGAAAACCACTTTGCCTCGCATAAGGGTTAGGAACTGCAGCTTGCTTATTTGCATAACTGAAATTTGAGTGATCTTTCCAACCAGGGCTATAAGTATTAGAGTAGGGATCATACATTGGCATTTTATTAGGTAACACAAAATTCACCTGTTCAGCCTCTTCCTCATAAGGAAGAATAATAATCGCAGTCATTCGTTGCACTACCTTCTCTATATTGTTCAATCGCTGCCCCGATTGTGAAGATCCCCCAATCTTACTAACTCTTATGATATTTGAGTCGTTTATGATATAAAATTGTTGTGCATTTGAAGCCATACTCTCAATAAAACTAGTTACCTGTGAGATTGTATTGTCCTTAAATATACCACCTGCGGCTGCATCAATAAAATTCCTCTGTTATGAAGTAACCCTTCATAGAAATACTGAATGATGAGTGATGGAGTGATGTTGTGGTGTGGACAGCTTTCCAACAACATTTTATACCTTTTCTGGTTTTCATAAAGAGATTCCCCAGTAATTTGTATAATGCGACTAATCTCTTTACGAACTGATGCCGCCTTAGAAGCGGGAAAATACTTCTCTAGAAATAGCTTTTTCATCTCTTCCATATTGTAACACTCCCTGGAGGAATGTAATACAACCATTGTTCTGCTATATCTATTAAAAAAATGGGAATGCTTGTAGTATAGGCTTATCATTGTCTTCGGTACCTTTCCTAAGACTTGTAATATTGTGTTGAAATACTTGAAGATAACGGTTCAGATCTTCGCCCGGAAGTCCCTTGAATTTGGGAAGATGATGAACCAAATTTGACTTCAACTCCACCAGATCAGTCAAAGTAATGCACAATGGTCGCGAATCTAATCATGGAAATGTCAAAATTTGGTGTGTGTGTGTAGTGAGTGCAAAAAATTAAATCACTTATTTTCACATGATTAACTGGTAATATATGAAAATCAGGGGTCTAACAACCACACCCAATATTTAATTTAGGCAATCTGTATGGACTAACTCCAATATATTTCCAAGAGAATTACTAGACAGTCATACTCAATCAAGAAAAATACATCCAAGAGTTATATCTCAATTTCTGAAATCAATCTGCAATCGAACAGATAGAAATCTGTGTGACGGATTAATATGCATGAGAAATAACTTGGATGGTACCAAAGACCAATATCCAAGCGCCAATCAATTTAAATCAACAACTAAAGGTTGGATTTACCAATTGATCGAACTACGCACAACCTGTGATATTTCAATTATATAAAAATATAATGCGGAAAAGAAATAACACAGACACCATAAATTTTGTTAACGAGGAAACCACAAATGCAGAAAAACCCCGATACCTAGTCCAGATTTGAACATCACACTGAATTAAGCCGCTACAGACTCTAGCCTACTACCAATTAACTTGGGATTGGAATGTAGTTGAGCCCTAACCAATCTCACACTGATTAAGATAAAATCGTGTTCCTTACGCCTCTTGAACCACTCCGGATTCTGCGCACTTGATTCCCTTAGCTGATCTCACCATCAACTAAGAGTTGCTACGACCCAAAGCCAAAGACTTGATAAACAAATCTGTCTCACACAGAAAAGTCTATTGAATAGATAAATCTGTCTCCCACAGAAATACCTACGAGTTTTGTTTCGTCTTTTGATAAATCTAGGTGAACATGAACCAATTGATACATCGGACGTATATTCCCGAAGAACAATCTAGTAATATCAATCACCTCACAATAATCTTAATCATATGGAAGCAAAACAAGATATTGTGGAATCACAAATGATGAGACGAAGATGTTTGTGACTACTTTTTATCTTACCTATCGAAGATTAAATCTCGAGCAAATCTTAGAGGAGATAGTACTCAATACGATAGAACAAAGTAAGACTAGAACACACAACTACAGAGAAAATAGTTGGGTCTGGCTTCAGAATCTCAATGAAGTCTTTAAGTCGTTAACCTATAATGGTTTTAGGAAAAACCTAGGTTAAAGGAGAATCGAATCTAGTCGCAACTAGTATCACACATGAGGTGTGGAGATTAGGTTTCCCAGTTTCTAGAGTTCTCCCTTATATAGTCTTCAAATCAGTGTTTGAAATCAATGCTACCTTGGTAACAAAGCATTCAATATTCACCATTAGATGAAAACCTGATTAGAGTCAAGATAATATATTTCAACCATTAGATTGGACTTAGATTGTTATACACAAATGAAATGTGACTTCATTTAGGTATGAGTAACCGTACCTAAACGTATGAACATGGTTGGCTCAACAATAGTTAACCGAAGTTAGTCATATGAGCAATTTCATATCAACCTTGTCCATCTTAATCATAACTAGTTCAAATGACTCAAATGAAACTAGTTATGGAGTTTTTCAATTGTTTATATTCTCATAGAAGTATACAAGACACAATTGAAGCAAAATCGATTTTGATTCACTTGAATAAATTCATGAACATTACAAGCACGGTTTGCAAAATATTGCATTCCTTGTTATATAAATGTATTTGTTCATGAAAAAACCGATTTTAGAACTTAACCCACTCAAGTATGCAAGCGGGTACGCATACTTAGAGTTCCAGACTTGGTCTGGGTTTGCCAGTGTGCGAACGTGTACGCATATTGTCATACATGAACAAACTCAGTTGAATTCCCGGGCTTGAACTTTTCAGCCGGTACGCATACGGGTATGCATACTAAGTTTCTAGACTTCAACTATCAAACCAGTACGCATACGGGTATGCATACTATGGTTCACGGACTTGGAATAACTTGCAATCATACAATCAAAACTAAATGCATTTATCAAGGAATTTATAAAGATACAAGTTAACTCCTACAATATTCCACAGCCGCACTCCCCACAAAGATTTGGCAATTAAGCACAAGTTCAATTAAGAACTTTTCCCTATAAAATGTCATTCCCGAAAGGAACAACAAGAGCGACCTTACTTTTGCAAGAAAAGAAGGATTTCTTTGGACATTAAAAAATTATATGAAACATGAATTTGTATTCATAAAACTCAATTAAATTAACCACAAGAGAACCCATAATTAATTTAATCGGAAATGTTCAACATAAGAGAACTTATGGATCCATACAGTACTTTCACATAGAAGTGGATCAGAGAAAGATCAATATTGCAGAATATTCAAAGATTTATTCCATATTTCATCAATATTTGCATACTGATATCATATACTTGATTTTTGTTAATCAAAAGTCCATTCTACTTTCTATCACTATTTTCATAATGACACAGTAAACTTAACTTTTGACATATATGGGACAATCATAGTTCACGGACACAAACACACATATCCCATAACAATTTTTTGCGACATATAAAACCAATAAATATTAATACTGCAAAATCATCTTCCAAATAAACTTTAGAATTTAAATAAATAAATCTAAAAACATTGCAAGATGAAAAATGTTGGCAATAGCAATGTGTAATCACAAAATAAGTTATTCCAAACCCTAGTTATCCTTCTTAAAACACAAGAATAAATTCTCATAAGAAGTTTCCTAGACAAAATAAAAACCAACGAGAGAAAAAGAATTTAATCATCATCTTCATCATCGGAAACCATCCAAGAGTGTTGAACAATATCCATATCTTCCTTGATTTCGGGAAACTTAGTGGCAATTACTCGTAATTGTTCTTGCACTCATTTTACCTTGGAATCGATCTTACACACACCCTTGTGAATTTGGTGAAGAAGAATTAAGGTGGTAGGATCACAAGAACCGTCAATGGAATCACATCTTTGTCTTTTGCAAGCATTCTCCTTCATACGTTTGAAAGTACAAGGACGAACAAGTTTAGGAGTTCCAATGGAGTTGCCAATAGGAGCAATAGAATATGCTCGGCAAATTTGCTCAATTAAGCACGAAAGGCTTAACTTCTTGTTAGATGACGTCATTGAGAGCATTTGAAGAATGATGAATCCAAAAATATCAAGACTTTGAGAAACCAATTTAAGTAAATAGACTAACTCCGCAAACTCACGACTCCAGTGAGAGTTCTCAATTGTGGAGGGACAAAGATTAGATATACTAATTTTTCTGAAAGACATCAAGGCAAGACTAAGATAATTAGTAGGAAATTTCCATTCAATCCAATCAACACTCTTGCCACAAAGACCATATAAATGGTTTCATAAGATGGTCTTTCTTCCCTTGGTCTAGGAAGGCGAAAATTACCCAAATGAATTTTGGTAATCCTTGAAATCAAATCTCTATTAACAAGAATACTTTTTCTATTTATCATGGTCTTGAATTCCATGTCATTAAGATCAACATCATGGATGTTAGCATAGAAGATTCTTGTTAGAGTTCCAAAACCTTCACCAAGACCATTAAAGATGTTTCCAAGATTAAATTTCTCAAAACAAACCAAATCTTCTTTATGACCACTAACCATATCAAATTTCTTTTCTACAAAGAAACCACTAGAAGAAATCCTTTCAAAGATATTACTATCAGAATCATTGACAAATCTAATTCTAATAAAATCTTGATTTTTAGGTAAGATCATGCTAGAAGAGGATGAATCCAAGTTTTTTGAAACCTTCTTTGAAACCTTGAAATTTCCTACGAGATCTAAAAAATATGATCAAAAAGAAGGAAGAGACTTACTTGAAAAACTTCTTGAGGATGAAAACAACCCTTTGCCTCCCTTGGACCTCCAAGAACAATTTTTAATGGAGTTGAAAACGCGAACCTAGAAGAGACTTAGTTCACGTACGCGGACAAGGGAAGGAAGAAGAAGGGTACGCGTACCACAACTCTTATATATCCATTGATGGGCTTGGGACCGTTTATGAACCGCGACCCACAAAAGGAAAGTAGGATTTCTAAAAACGTTCACTAACCAAGGTTCGCACACTGTGAAGAAAAATCGACATAGTGCAAAAAAAGGATAGTAGAAAAACTATATCACTTCATTTAACCTCGGGTAGACAGGTAGCGTAAAAATATGTCAAGGAGTTTCTCTAAAAGAAAATTAAAATCAAATTAACTCAAACACAGACTTAATCAAACTGTTACTTGACCCATCTCAAGTTATATACAAATGAGGTAGAGTCAAGCTTGTTACCAAGAGGCTAGATATGCAGAGTGAGCCTCATGCAACGTCTCCGGTTGATATTTTCCTATGACCAAGGAAACAAGTTTTCCTACAAATGGAAAACTTTTTAACTCCTTTTTCTTATGAGCAAGGAAAGAAGTTTTTCTACAAATGGACCCTACACCAAGCCCAGCAGAAATCTTTTTATCAATTTCACATGAGTTGGTAGCAAGCTTAGTTCATCATGAATACATGATTTGACAGGTACGAAACTTTTATCAGAAAGATTCTTCTCCTAAATCGAAATAAGTCTCTCTAAGAATTTAAAGACGCCTTCAAAATCTTTAAATAAATCTTTGTCAACTGATCCATCATGATAATATTCCTCAAACAGATTAAGAAATAATCTAGTGAGATTCCATATCCTTGAGCTTTGACCACGTTTTTTCGAACAATTTTTCTTAGGAGGACTTTTATTTTTTCCTTTAGACTATTTATCAATATCTAAGTTTTCCAATGTCTTAGATGACACGAGATTATCTTGATAGACCAGAGGTCTTGTAGATAATAGGATCTGAATAATCTTTAAGGAATTATGGCAGGCGTTACAGATGCCCAGAACAAATTTCCCATAAGGTCAGACTTTAGGGATCAGACAAACACAAACTTATTAAGTTTATAGTGTTTTCCTGCTCTGATACCAATTGAAAAATCGAGGGTATAACAACCAGACAATCTATATGGACTAACTCCAATATATTTCCAAGAGAATCAACTATACAGTCAGACTCAATCAAGGAAAATACATCCAAGATTTATATCTCAATTTCTGAAATCAATCTGCAATCGAACAGATAGAAATCTGTGAGACGGATTAATATGCATGAGAAATAACTTGGATGGTACCAAAGACCAATATCCAAGCGCCAATCAATTTAAATCAAAAACTAAAGGTTGGATTTACCAATTGATCGAACTACGCACAACCTGTGATATTTCAATTATATAAAAATATAATGCGGAAAAGAAATAACACAGACACCAGAAATTTTGTTAACGACGAAACCACAAATGCAGAAAAACCCCGAGACCTAGTCCAGATTTGAACACCATACTGTATTAAGCCACTACAGACTCTAGCCTACTACCAATTAACTTCGGATTGGAATGTAGTTGAGCCCTAACCAATCTCACACTGATTAAGGTACAGTCGCATTCCTTACGCCTCTTGAACCACGCCGGATTCTGCGCACTTTATTCCCTTAGCTGATCTCACCCACAACTAAGAGTTGCTACGACCCAAAGTCGAAGAGTTGATAAACAAATCTGTCTCACACAGAAAAGTCTATTGAATAGATAAATCTGTCTCCCACAGAAATACCTACGAGTTTTGTTCCGTATTTTGATAAATATAGGTGAACAGGAACCAATTGATACGCCGTACTTATATTCCCGAAGAACAACCTAGTAATATCAATCACCTCACAATAATCTTAATCGTATGGAAACAAAACAAGATATTGTGGAATCACAAACGATGAGACGAAGATGTTTGTGACTATTTTTTATCTTACCTATCGGAGATTAAATCTCGAGAAAATCTTAGAGAAGATAGTACTCAACACGATAGAACAAAGTAAGATCAGAACACGCAACTACATAGAAAATAGTTGGGTCTGGCTTCATAATCCCAATGAAGTTTTTAAGTCGTTAACCTATAATGGTTTTAAGAAAAACCTAAGTTAAAGAAGAATCGACTCTAGTCGCAACTAATATCACACAGGAGGTGTGGGGATTAAGTTTCCCAGTTGCTAGAGTTCCCCTTATATAGTCTTCAAATCAGGGTTTGCAATCAATGCTACCTGGGTAGCAAAGTATTCAATATTCACCGTTAGATGAAAACCTGATTAGAGTCAAGCTAATATCTTTCAACCGTTAGATCGAACTTAGCTTGTTATAGACAAATGAAATGTGACTTCATTTAGGTATGAGTAACCATACCTAAACGTATGCACATGGTTGGCTCAATAATATATAGTTAACCGAAGTTAGTCTTATGAACACTTTCACATCAACCTTGTTCATCTTAATCACAAATAGTTCAAATGACTCAAATGAAACTAGTTACGGAGTTGTTCAATTGTTTACAGTCTCATAGAAGTATACAAGACACAATTGAAGCAAAATCGATTTTGATTCACCTGAATCAATTCAAGAACGTTATATCCATTGTTTGCAAAAGATTGCATTCCTTATTATATAAATGTATTTGTTAATGAACAAACCGATTTTAGCACTTAACCCACTCAAGTATGCAAACGGGTACGCGTACTTAGAGTTGCGGACTTGGTCTGGGTTCTCCAGTATGAGAACGGGTACTATACTGTCGTACATGATCAAACTCAGTTGAATTCCCGGACTTGAACTTTTCATCCGGTACACATGCATAATAGTTTCCGGACTTCAATTATCAAACCAGTACGCATACGGGTATGCATACTATGGTTCCCGGACTTGGAATAACTTGCAACAATTAGCATACAAGTACGCATACTGTGTTATATCCAATCAATGGTTAATCGTTCTAAACTCCGTGTTAATCATTGAAACATTCTTAGAAGACGGGAATAGCTGTCTCACACAAACTATTAGCTTCAAAGCGATTTTCAAGTGATCAATAGATCAATACAAAACATTCCGAGTCTACATCAAATGACTGTCTCATACAAATCATATAAGATATTACCAGGCAATTTTCACATTCATCAAAGTAATATATTTATCTATTCGTCATAAATCACAGATTATCACCAACCGTAGTGTTAAAGCACTGCTCGGTCGAACTCGCAAGCGTTACTATCTCAAGCTTGTTTATCAAGTTTGGTTGATCAAAACTATATACTTGATTTACAGTCTACTTATAGATATGTATCAGATTAGGATAGAAGTGTGTAGTTGAGCGTTAGACTTCACGGCTTTCACCAATTGAAGAAGAAGATCTACTGAAGAGCTTGGAGGAACTTCATCAACAAAGGTATGTGGAGACTAAAACTTATCTATCACTCAGAAGTCTATTTTATTCTATATTCTAAAGAGACTAAGTTGTATAGCTTATAAACTTTTACATTATACACATTTGAAATTTCGAGCCGAGTTTATCTCGTTTATATATTTCTCGAAATACGTGTTGGAAGCTTTTAGCTTTAGCTAAAGTCATCATCTACTTGACGAGTTTAGTTGGATATTTGTTGGAAACTAAATATTAAGTCAAGATGATCATGTGAAAATTACCTTGAACATCTTACATGATTTGTGTGAGACAATCATTTGATGTTAACTTGGGAAGTTTCGTATTTGATCGATTAATTACTTGAAGATAGTGGTATGTGTAAGATTATCGTTATCGTCTTATAAGGATGTTTCAATGATTAAATAAGAGTTTAGAACGACTACAATGCCTGGATATAGAACAACATGTATACTTTGTATGTGCACTGTGTAGCTCTAGTTCAGGTCCAGAAATCTTGTTTGCGAACGGATTCACCTGTGAAAAGGTCTAGAGATGTTGTTCGCGTACTCTGTTTACGAACGGATAGACAAGGCGAAGTACGGAACTGTTGTGCGCGTACTCTGTTTGCGAATGCCATGACAATGCCAAACTTCAGATGTGTTGTTCGTGTACTCTGTTTGCGAATACAGTGGTAAGGTTCTAAAATTAGTAAGTATGATATACATACTCATGAACTCAGGTTCATTTGCGAACTAAATTCCCTGGAACTTTAATGATATAAGGTATGTGAACTTGTTTTACAAACCGTGGCATTATGTTCATGAATTGGTTTTTGTATAAGTACTTTGTATAATTACAAACCAAACCGATTTTGTTTCAAATGGTTCATATATATTGTTATGAGATGGTGAACATTTGAACAACTCTATTGAAACACATTTAGATTCATTTGATTATCTATCATGATTGATTGATCATCATATTCGATATAGAAGTGTTAGATGAATGTGGCTAAGTTATAAGTATTCATGTGGCTAACTTCGGTTAACTATTATTGAGCCAACAAGGTATACAGTTCATCCATATCTAAATATAGGTATATTTCATTTGTGTGTACAGTTCATCCATATCTAAATATATGTATATTTTATTTGTGTGTATCAAGATAATACCATATAACGGTAGAGATTGATTGCTTAATTTCTAAGCAGAATTAGCTGGAAACATAAATCAGGCGTTCATCTAACGGTGGATATCAATTGCTTTATTACTAAGCTATCTTAGCTTTTATTTTAAGCAACCCTGATTTGAAAGACTATATAAGGGAGAACTCTAGCATCTGGGATACCTAATCCCGATACTCTCGTGTGTCCTAGTTGCAAACTAGAGTCGATTCTCCTTTAACCTAGGTTTTCCAAAACCATTATTAGGTTAACGACTTGAAAATTTCATTTAGGATTCGTAAATCCAGATCCAACCATTTTCTTTGTAGTTGTGTATTCCGATCTTACTTTTTCTATTGTATTGAGTTTTATCTTCTCTAAGATTTACTCGAGATTCATCTACGATAGGTAAGATATAAAAAGTAATCACAATATTTCTTCGTCTCAGACTCTTGTATTCCGCAATAACTTCTTCTGTTAATCAGTTAGGTTATTGTGAGGTGACTAATATTTCTAGGCTGCTATTTGGGAGTATAAGACCGGATTATTAGTTGAGTTTCATGTTCACCTTGATTTATCTAAAGATGGAAATAAAATCAGAACTGACATATCTGTGGGAGACATATTTGTTTATAAGTCTTCGACTTTGGGTCGTAGCAACTCTTAGTTGTGGGTGTGATCAACTAAGAGAATCAAGTGCGCACAGTTTTGCTGGGATTCAAGAGGCGTAAGGAACGCGATTGTACCTTAATCGGTGTGAGACTTGGTTATGTATCAACTACATTCCATTCCGAAGTTAATTTGTGGTAGGCTAGAGTGTGTAGCGGCTTAATACAATATGGTGTTCAAATCTGGACTAGGTCCCGGGGTTTTTGTGCATTTGTGGTTTCCTCATTAACAAAATTTCTGGTGTATGTGTTATTTCTTTTTCGCATTATATTTGTTTATACAATTGAAATATCACAGGTTGTGCGTAGTTCAATCAAAATTGATAAATCCAACCTTGTTTGTTGGATAGAACTTGATTGACTCTCAGACATTGGTCTTTGGTACCATCCAAGGTATTCTCATATCAATGACTCTTACGGATTTCTATCTAGTTGATTTACTTATTGTATTGAGAAATAGATAAATCTCTTTAGTATCTTTCTTGATTGAGTCTCACTTTTTAAGTTGGTGCTCTCGAAATTATATTGGAGTTTAGTCCATACTGATTGTCGAACGAAATATTGGGTGTGGTTGTTATACCCCCGCGTTTTCAATTATTATTAAAGCAGGCAAATACATTAAGACCTTATAAGTCTATGTTTGTATCAATCTGACTCTATGGACAGAAGTGATATCTCTCTAAATGTACCACCAGATCCAGGGGATTCATAATTTTCTTTCATGACCGATTTGATTAAATCTATAGAAGATATTTTGTCTCGACCTCCTCCAGGTCTAAAATCCCTTGAAGTGTTTTTAGGGCTTGAAAAACAACTTGAGAATTTATCTTGTGATGTTGAGTTTTTTCTCCAGAAGTAACAAGCTTCGCTCGATAGACTAAATAATGTTATGATGAATAATGTTCATGTTGAGGTTGACATCGATATATTGATAAGTGAGTGCACTTATTCTTTCTTTTGTAACACAAAGAGTCATGTATTGATTGTAACAATAAAGGAGCATAAGTCTCATTCAACTAAGAAAACCTGTTTGGAACTTGATTCATTTCATTAGTCAAACCCTGAAACATCTGTTCAAGATAAAAAAAATTTAATCTTTAGTAAGAACGTTAAGATGTCTCTTTTCACCAAGAGAGTTGCCTTACGTACTGCTAAATGTAGTCATCAAACATTGTTATTAAAAGAATGCAAAACAATACATCAAGAACATAAAAAAATTCTTTTCAATGTCTTGGAAGGATCTTGTAAACTCAGACTCTTGGGTTTCTCTTAATTTGTCTGGATGTAAAAGTTGTTGGAAGGAAGTTCTCTTTTGGAGTCGAGCTGTCAAATCTGATAGAATTATTAGTGCTCTCAGATTCCATCTAAAAATGTTTTAGGTATTATTTGCATGTTGAGTTTCGCTCCATAAAATAATTTATATTGTGTCTTCAAGTGCAAATCTTCGAGGAGTCTCATATAGAAGAAGTCATCTATTTTTCTGCTCTAAATATCTGCCGGATTATTTTATTGAGCTAAAAATAATTGCTTGAAGAATGAAAAATACATAAAATCTTTAGTGCTTGACCACACATGTGCAGTTCACGTACGGTGAATAAGGACACGAACCGGAATAAGTTGGATCCAATAACAGAACTAGTCGGTTCAAGTCTCCGCACTTAAAAATAGAAATAACTCTCTTGTTTTCTCCTTCATCCTCTCGACAGTTCAAGAAATCTGAGAAGAAACAAAGGGTTCGCAACCCATCAGTCTCCCAAAATTCATTTCTCAGCCATCTTAAGTGATTTTAGTATCGTTAAGTTCGTGAACTCTCACTGTTCAAGGGGTCGTCCTTCTTATCATCTTCTGTCACCGTTCAGGAGAAGTACCATTAACGGCAGTTCACAAAACCGGTAAGTTTTCCACCTTCTGTTTAAGGATTTTATCAATTTAAATATGCCTAGAAAGAGAACCCGTCGTGGTGAAAGCTCAAGTGCTCAAAATCGTAATGAATCTTGAAAAAGCGGGGGTATAACAACCATACCCAATAATTCGTTCGGCAATCTGGATGGGCTAAACTCCAATATAATTTCGAGAGAACCAACTTAAAAGCAAGCTCAATCAAGAGATATATCAAAGAGATTTATCTCTATTTGTCAACACAATCATCAAATCGAACATATAAAAATCCGTGATCCTGATTGATATGAGAAATAACTTGGACGGTACTAAAGACCAATTCCCAAGTGTCAATCAAGTTATATCCAACAAACAAGGTCGGATTTATCAACTAATTGAACTACGCATAACCTGTGATATTTCAATAATATAAAAAAATATAATGCGGAAAAGAAATAACACAGACTCCAGAAATTTTGTTAACGAGGAAACCGCAAATGCAGAAAAACCCCGGGATCTAGTTCATCTTTGAACACCACACTGTATTAAGACGCTATAGACACTAGCCTAACCTATGATGAGTGCCAAATATTGCATAATCATATATCTTTTTATTGGTGAAAGTTCAAGTGCTCCAAATCGTGATGAATCTTGAAAAAGCGAGGGTATAACAACCACATACAATAATTCGTTCGGCAATCTGGATGGACTAAACTCCAATATAATTTCGAGAGCACCAACTTAAAAGCGAGCTCAATCAAGAGATATATCAAAGAGCTTATCTCTATTTCTCAAAACAATCAGCAAATTGAACAAATAGAAAACCGTGATCCTGATTGATATACTAAAGACCAATTCCCAAGTGTCAATCAAGTTATATCCAACAAACAAGGTCGGATTTATCAACTGATTGAACTATGCATAACCTGTGATATTTCAATTATATAAACAAATATAATGCGGAAAAGAAATAACACAGACTCCAGAAATTTTGTTAACGAGGAAGCCGCAAATGCAGAAAAACCCCGGGATCTAGTATAGCTTTGAACACCCCACTGTATTAAGACGCTACAGAAACTAGCATGTGATGAGTGCCAAATATTGCATAATTATATATCTTTTTATTGGTATTTATCTCATCTTTTGTGCTTTAAAAACCTATTTTATCCCAAATTATGTATTTTGTTGTTTTTAAGAATAAATACTTAATACTAATTAATTTTATAGTTTTAAGTAGTAAATAAAGCTTGGATGCTTAGAATAAGAGAAAAGATCAGAGGATTGGTGGCCAGTGACAATGGAAGAGAGACAACAAAGTTCCCACGAGAATGTAGTGGAGATCGTACAGAAAATATCATGCAAAAAGGCAGCGCAATCCGTTTGTAACTCGTCCGCAAGCCGCTTGCAACAGCTGAACCAAAAGGTGGGCTTGGAAGAAGAATTCTCAAAAGACCCAAGACCTAACCCGTTTCCATATCCGAGACATTAAATCTGATACACTCGTTCAACACCCAACAACTGCTCAACATCCAACGACATCTCCACTCGTTACATCAACATTTGCTGCAGCTGCTTCACATTCTAGCGTCCTCTATTTCTTCCCATAATCAATCAAAACCATCAATTTCCTCTTCTTCCCCATTTCATGGAACCAGCACCATCAATAAATCCGTCTCCCCGACCATCTCTGCCCACAACTACCATCAATAAATCCGTCTCCCCGACCATCTATGCCCACAACTACCATCAATTAAGCCTCTAATTTCTATCTATATCAACCTTATCTTCTTTCTTATCAAGAACAGTAACCCTGAAGCTAGGATTGAGAGATATAAGATTCGGGTTGTCTACACCAACATCTGGAAGAGTAGGTTTGCAGAGATGAATTGAAGAGGGAAAATGCGTTTTGCTGCGTGGGTGTTCATTTAATTATCGAGTTGGGGGTGAATTGAGTGAAACTGGGTATACATAGGGATCTCTTGTTTGTAAACATATCATCCAGTTTTTAGCCGGATCAATTGTCTAGTTTAATATCATTGTTTGCATCTTGTTCATCATGTTATAATTCTCTTTGCTAGGGTTTAGATGAAGCCCTGGCCTATTCATATGTTATTCATGTTGTTTATGTTATTCTTGTATGCTTAAACTGTTTTAGGAAAGATTTAATCATATTATTTCAACATTTTTCTCTCACAGTGTATGTCATGCATACATTGTAGTTAGAATAACACTGTGTTGATTTTACTGCAACTCAAGCTTGAAAGACTATTATTAATTCATTGACTAGTTGTGCTTAATTAGACAGTTAGTGCTCTGGAATAATACTTTATTTGTGATTAAACTATCCATAGGTGAAACACCTTAAATAAGTGGAAGACTTGAATCTCCACCTCTATCTGTTACAAGGACAGGAATGGTATCATCAGCTGAATGCTTAGTATAGGTTTGTGGCAGAATCGATAACTCTAGTACCCTCATATTAAATGCTTCTATCTCTTGTTATTGCATCTTTATTTTCATATTGTTTTACTTCTTTTAGTCTCTGCAATCATCTAGTCGTATCGACAACTAACCCCCTTTTGGTTACTCTTTGTCCAAACTCAGTTATATTAAGACTTTAGCTTCAACTCAACACCCACCTTATCCCTGAGGATCGACCTGTGCTTTCCCTGTGTTACATTAGGACATTGTGCACTTGCAGTTGTTATTGTAGGCTTGTTGACCTATCATCCTACTACAAGTTAACTTCGGACTGGAGTGTAGTTGAGCCCTAACCAAGTCTCACACTGATTAAGGTACAGTCGCGTTCCTTAAGCCTCTAGAACCACGCTGGATTCTGCGCACTTGATTCCCTTAGCTGATCTCACCCACAAATAAGAGTTGCTACGACCCAAATACGAAGACTTATAAACAAATATGTCTCCCACAGATATGTTTATTCTTTATTCGTTTTTTGTTCCGTCTTTTGATAAATCAAGGTGAACAGGAACTAATTGATAATTCGGTCTTATACTCCCGAAGAGAAGCCTAGAAATATCAAGTCATTAACCTACAGAGTTTTAGAAAACCCTAAGGTTAAAGGAGAATCGACTCTAGTCGCAACTAGTATCACACATGAGGTGTGGGGATTAGGTTTCCAAGTTGCTAAAGTTCTCCCTTATATTTGCAATCAATGCTACCTTAGTAACAAAGCATTCAATATTCATTGTTAGATGAAAATATGATTAGACTCAAGCTAATATATTTCAACAGTTAGATCGAACTTAGCTTGTTACACACAAATGAAAAGTGACTTCATTTAGATATGAGTAACTGTACCCACTAGTGGAAAAGGGGGTATTTTAAACCCACATCCACGAACCCCATCGACGGTCAAGTGACCCTGTACCGATCAAGACAGTCAAGGATATAATGAAGCGTTAATACCCGTCATTGAATATTTACTATTTTGTCCCTCACTGAAAGACTCATTCAGGTACTGATGATCTATGATTAAGATTTTCTGGGTCCCAGACTTTCGATTAAATAGACTAAAGTAAGCGGTTTTGAAGACAACCAGTCTCTCTTGTTATTACCGCTCACTCCTAAAAGCAAAAGCAAAAAACCTATCCATCTTATTCACGCCGCACCTCACATCCAATCTCCCTCTCACTAAAACCAGTACCAATTTTCTTGAAGATAATGATGATTGATGATCATCTCATGGTTATTATCATTCAATACAAAACCAGGAATCGTTCTTCCACACCCTCATCACAGAATAACGACCAAACCCTAACTTTGTTTCTTGTACCGATTTCAAAGACCTAAGTAAGAAGGACCAATCACTCTTTTCTTCTACCTATTTCAACACTTTTCTTCTTTAAATCATCATTCTCGTTACTATCTTGAGTATCACCCGATTTCAATTTCAATTTCGATTTTTTGTATTGAAGATTTTTTTTTTGTTAAGATTTCAATTTCGAAATTTGGGGGTTTTGACTATGGGTTAGCACAAAATTTGGGGATTTTTGCTAAGGGTTTTCAAATAATCTTTTGTAACTGATTAATGGGATTTGCAGAAACTGATTTTGTACCAATTTATTTATTGTTTCATTTTCAGTTTGTCAATCTTGATATACTCTAAGCAAGAACATCAGCAGGTAATTTATGATTTATTGTAGATTAGTTGCACTAATTTATTTTTCTTAAGGATATATTTATTGTTCTTCCTTGATTTGGGAATTTTTTTTATTTGAAGGTTAAAATAGAACTCAAATTTACTGATTTTGTTTAAGAGATCTGAGATATGGGTTTTCAACTTTTATTCTCTTTTTCATTTAGGGTTTTTCTTGAATTGATTGAGGTTTTGTATTAAGTAGTTGTTATTGTTGTGATTATGCTTGTTGTTTATAGGTTTGGGTGTTTGCGTGGTCTGTCCTGGTGGTATCATATGGTTTTAAATCTACTGGATTATCTTCATCCAAGCGTGCACCTTTAAAAGCTGTTGAAAAGCTTGATGGTGAGTTTATTGCATCCTTGTGGAGCTTAGATCTTTGTTTAGTTTTAAAAGCTTTATTTCGTAGGGTTTATTTTTGTGTACTTGTAGGAAGGAATGTGATGGAAGAGATAATATGGTTCAATTTACAAAGTATGGTCTGAATGCTGAACGAATGTAAATAAAACTTTCATAGCTAAGTATAATATGTTTTTATAGTTCAAGTTCTTCATTGTTGTATAAAAGTAGTGTAGTTGTGAATTGTCTCTTACTAAGGATGTGCCTGCACAGAATGGGAGGTTTGTGCTGTTATATTCAATGACAATAAGTTGTGAGTAATTTGTATCGGTTGTTCTTTTAGTTGGGGTTGCCACTTAAAAGAAAGGATCTGAACCATCTATGGTGTCGATTCCTGAGTGTATTATAAGTTCAGTTGGCCTTGGTTTAACATTAAGTGGCCCTTGTTCTGCTTTACTTGAATAATAATTAGGTGTTGGAATTGAGATAGTGGATAACTTATTTTTCCTATTAAAAGTGTTGGTTGATATTTATATTCTTGTACACTGAATTTGTCTCAGGGATAACACTGCTTTGTCATCCATCTCTCCAGAGGCCCTTTCTTCCAATTGTAGTCTCTCCCAAGTCTTATCTGCAACAGGTGTCGCTGAAGATGATTTTGATGACTTTGATCCCCGAGAAAACTTCAACTGCTAGTAAGTAATAGCTAATGATATTTTCACATTTTCCTAATAGAATCCAAGATGCTCCGTGGAAAAATTTACATGATGCTGGATATCTAAATATGTTCAGTTCCTGTTTGCACTTGTTGGTCTCTTGGGCTTCTCAAGGAACCTGGTGTGGCAAATAATCATAGTACACTGACTGAAAAATATTAACCAGGAACAAATTTTTATTTAGAATGATATACTTTTATATATGGTTATGTAATAAAATGGGAGTCTTGAAGAAAGGAGGACCAACAACCCTACACCTATAATCAGTTCTATGAGGTTGATCTGTTTGAGGATACAGTTTCTCTATCAGCAACACCGCATGTTGTTTCTGGAGTTACCTCCCAGGCTCAGCACAGTTTTCAATCTGATCATATTTGAATATAATAGAGAGAAGTGAAACTATGCCCGTTTCATTTTTGGTACAGAACTCTTGGACTTGTAGTATTGTACACATATTATGCTTCTCTACGGATTCTAGTGCATGGCTGAACTAAAGTAGCAAAGCCTCCTCAGACTTTTCTTTGATGGTTTCATGTTTTTTCGGGCGAGTTATATCCATCATGTCCTGTACAACAATATTTTTTGGATAAAGATTTACATATTCATACTGGAAATTTCATGTAGCCTAAATGACTTTCCATTAAGAAGTCCGTTTTGCATTGCCCACCAAAGTGTATTTTTCCCAAACCAAGTCCCAATGTTGATGTTCTTTGTAGATTTGTCTGGCCTCTTGACTAAGCAAGATCTATTTATACCATTTATGCAGGCCAGTGTTGATATATTTTCTGTGATTCCTTCCGGTAGTTCTGTATCTTCTTCAACAATGATCGATTTTTTCGCCACTCGAACACCAGTTTTGCAAGTTAAAGCCAAGACTGGGGATGCGTCTATTAATTCATCAACTGGTGATCCCTTTCTGGAATGATGCTGAACAGTTTTGAAGAGTCTATTAGTTCACAGACTTTTGATCCCTTTTCTGGAAAGCAGCTGAACAGTTTTGATGACCGTTTTGATGCATTAACTTTTTATACTGATCAAATCTCCAGAAAACCTGCAAAAATGCAAAGTTCTATCAATGAGAGGTGCCTTGAAAACCAAGACCAAAATACTTCAACAGATTCTAAGCATTCATTGAAGAAGGATTCTTTTCAGGCCGCCTCTGGAGTTTGGGTAGATACACTAAGTCGTGGGATAATCGATCTCAATATATTATCTGTTATTTTGGCTAGAGGGAGTCTAGAACATTCTAGAAGTCGCAGCCCCCATCGAAGGTATTGTCTGTTATTTTGACTATATTTTGAGACATAATTTATGAAATCAGTATCGCTGATTGTAAACCATTCTAGTTCCAGGTCTCTTGACGAGCATTGGGGTCGGGAAAGTAGAAGGAGAAGTCGTAGTAAGAGCCGCGGTTTAAGTCCTGATTATCGATGGTGGTATTCGAAGTCGGTATGAACAAGAACACAGGAGAAGCAGAAGCAAGTCAGGCGGCAGGTAGTACAATTTACACATCTTGGATCCTTGTCTTCTCTGGATTTGCACCTTATATTGATGAAAGTATCCTCATTTTTTAAAATGCCTCTCCTGTTCGACGCAGTCCTAGTCCCAGGAAAAAGAGTGCATGTCCTCGCAGTGCTCCTTTTTCTAGGGGTGAAATCCCTAATATATTTAGTCATGAAAGTCTTAGACAAATTGTTCCATTTCTTCCTTGTGTGGTAGTTCTTTACTATATCAAATTACAGGTGTTTGTAGCTGAACATCCTCTCTTCTTAGAACTTACAAGTTGTGAAAGTCTAGTTCCAATATTTGTTTGGTTTGTTTGTAACTGGCCGCAAGCAGCAGTACAACCTAGGATGATGATGATGATGATGATGAAGGTGATGTGAAAATGAGACTTTATTTTTGTTAGTTGTATTAGTAGTTTACAATATGCCTTATTTGTTTAGTATTGATTGGATTTATTATTCAAACTGTCGTAGTAATGGAGGTTTGGCATTACAGGATTTATTTTTGTCAGCTGGCGAGGAGACAAGAAGCTGGTGAAAAGAAGGAAAATCCCAAGAAAGCATTCTAGGTCAAGTAACGAAGCATATGTCGAAGACCCAGAAGATGCAGCTGAAGGTGAAGCTATCTTCTTGTGTTTGTTGTGTTAATTTTTAAATTGTAAGTTCAATTTATGTCTTGTGAATTGATGAATTGGTTTGATTTTTCACGGAGGAAAAACAAGCTTTTTCAAAATAGGAATGGACATAGCAACGTGGGAAGAACACAACCTCAGAAAAAAAAATTCTCATTCTAGAGTTCAACTGTAACTTTTGGTGATGTAAATGGCACATGCCACATGTTATACTTCTTTCACTTCGAGGAAGATGAGAGGTGATCAGAACGATATATATCCTTCACAAGCATTTCCATTAATTGATAAGGTAAAGAAACGATGCTTAAAATATTTACTTCAACATGGTGTTTTAGATCCTGTTAGGGTTGGAAAGATTGTGCTTATGTTAGGCATTTTTGCTAGTAAAGCTTAGAGGTATTCTCTAGAAATTAGATAATTGGGATATCATTAGTCTGAATCCAGGTCTGCTTCTGGTCTTGTTGACTCATTACCATGTACACAGTTACACCTAATGAGCTTGTATTTGTAAAAGTCAAAGAACCAATAAACTGATCTTATCTGTATATATAGAAATGAACGAAGACATGGGTTTACTGAGGGAAGCTTCTAATCATGTTGAAAAGAGATGTTAGTTGTCTAAAGAGACCCCTAACCTTGCTCTTAGTTCAGTACAAGGGACATGCTATTACAATTTGTCTATATCAATATATTGTTGTTGCTTCTTGCTTATCTTCGTAAAACTCGATGAATATATTGGCAGATCTTACTTCCTGTTAAAGAGTTACAATATTTAATCTGGCACATGTTTTTTTTTTGAATTCTCTCATATGTTAGTTTGTTTTTCTGTCGTATTTATTGTGATAATGAAACCAAACATGCTAACAATATATGCTTAACTGATCTACGAGGAATTTGTGATACGATTGATTACTAATATCATATATTAGTTTGTTCGTCTGTCGTATTTATTAATCACTTATGGTAGGAATAACTCCCAGGTTTATTTCTTATGTTAGTGCAGCATTTCATCTTAGCTGATGTTGTATAATCTAGGTTTTGACGTTTGTTTGTGTACTAGAATATGATTTATTGATTTTTGTTTTTGTTTTTGTTGAAGTTACTGGTGCCCTGCTTTACAAGACGACCACACATGAAGTTTACTTCACAAGTATGTCTTTCTATCTATTCCCATAAGTGTGATTCATTGATGTTTCAGATTATCAGTTGATGAATGATAAATTTGCGTAAAGAAACCTATTTCCCATTTAAAGCCATTGATTCAACAAATAGGTTTCTTTGTTTCCTCATGCTTTTCTCAATCACTGCGCTAATAGCAACTGTTTTATCAATAGGAAGAGCAAAACTGTTGAGTTTTTTTGGTTATTCATCTTGGGGATTCTCTGCAAGCTTACCTGCAATACCTGTTATCGTTCTTACATTAGGATTCCATGTATAACCAATTTTGTATCTTGTGCTCGAGATATGTCAAGGTCGTGAACTAATGAACTATTTACGTTTGTACCGTTGTGTCGATGTTGGACAGAGTCAAGTAAAGTGATTGACATCATATTGGTTAGGATGGTACCTTTATAGATTATTGTTCTCTCATGTGCATGGTTATTGTTTTATAAGCATTTTCTTGAGTATTGTGACCTCCCCACATTAATCAGCTGATGGCTTTTGATGTGCAGGTACACCATTATGAAGTAGGAATAAGTTATTCATCATCGCCGAAGTTTATAATTTTGTTGTTTAATCAATAGTTTTTTAGTTCATCCTTTTGTAATCGAATCCTAGAACTACAAATTACACTGGTCAGAACTACATATTTTAATCCTTTGTTTAATTTAAAACCAACGAATCAATGAATGTTAAATTGAATGATTATTTATGTGAAAGTTTAATTTGATTCTCATTTTCATTTGATTCTCATTCTCATTTGAATTCTAATTTGAGTTTTATTTGATTCTCATTTGAAATCTAACTTGAGTTTCATTTGAATTTGGTTTTTATTTGGGTTAGATTTCAGATTTAGTCAGATTCAGTCAGGCAAGACAGCCAATCTGAATTTTTTTTTATATTAAGATTTATATCTATGACTGATTGAAGTCAATCATAAAAAATTGACCGTTAAAATCGGTCGTTGATATAAGATTTTCAACGACCCCCAGAGATACGTCATAGTTGAAAAAGACGCTCAAACAACGACCCTTTCTTTGACTGGCAAAGCAAGTCATAGATACGAGTTAAATGACTTGCTTTGTCGGTCGCGAAACTGCTGATTTCCACTAGTGACCTAAACGTGTGCACATAGTTGGCTCAACAATAGTTAACCGAATTTAGCCATATGAACACTTTCATATCAAACTTATTCATCTTAACCATAACTAGTTCAAATGACTAAAATAAAACTAGTTCTAGAGTTGTTCAATTGTTTATATTGTCATAGAAGTATACAAGACACAATTGAAGCAAAATCGATTTTCATTTACTCGAATCAATTCATGAACATTATATCCACGGATTGCGAAAGATTGCATTCCTTAATATATAAATGTATTAGTTCATGAACAAACCGATTTTAGAACATAACCTACTCAAGTATGCAAACGGATACGCATACCTAAGTGGTCGGACTAAGTTTGGGTTCGCCTGTATGCGAACGGGTACGCATGCCTCCAAACTCAGATGAATTTCCGGACATGAACTTTACGCCAGTACGCATACGGGTATGCATACTAAGTTCTCATACTTTCATTAACCAACCAGTACGCATACGGGTATGCATATTATGGTTCCCGGACTTCGGATAACATGTAACAGTTTAGCATACAAGTACGCATATTGTGCTATATCCATTCATGGTTAATTGTTCTAAACTCCCATTTCAATCATTGAAACATTTTTAGAAGACGGCAATAACTGTCTCACACAAACTATTAGCTTGAAAGCAATTTTCACATGATCATCTTTTGACTTTCGTCAAGAATATAATATGAACTTGGTTAAAGAGAAAGCTTACAAATACATATTTCGAGAAATATGTAAGCGAGTTAAACTCAGCTCGAAATATCAAATGTGTATAATTGAAGTCTATATAGATATACAACTTTTGTCTCAAATAGGAGATAGAGTAGATAGAATTTTGAGTGATAGATGAGTTCAAGTCTCCACACACCTTTTGTTGATGAAGTTCCACAAGCTCCTCTTAGTAGTTCTTCGTCTTCAATCGATGAACGCGGTGAAGTCTAATGCTCAACTATACTTATTATCCTAATCCGAGACTTAGCTATAAGTAGACTAGAAATCAAGACTTATAGTTTTGGCAACTCAACTTGACAAACAAACTTGAGATAGCAACGCTTGCGAGTTCGACCGAGCAGTGCTCTAACAACTAGTCTTCTAGTCAAAGTCTTGTTGATAATCAAGAAAGTGTTATGGAAAAACATTTGGATAAACTTTCTAATGAAAGTGATTCAGATCTTGATAGAGATGTAGATGAGAAAGTTCTGGATTTCATTTAGATTTTGACTCTTTTGTCAAAACTTAAATAAACGACGACCTCAAATATTTTATTGTTTTTGACTCTTCTGTCTCGAGAAAACAAAACCCGAGACAATATAAATTCAATTCATGAATTTGCTAATGATTGTGCTTCTAAATTGTGACTCCCATTGTTGGAACCGGATAAAATGCTACACTTTGTCTAGAACTAGTAAAGTGGTGTACGGTGGAGGAATGGCATTTGAATGTTCAACCTCAAAATAGTTTACCGGTTTCTGAATTGTCATGTTTGTTTCTGAGTTTAAGAAATCAGATTAGTTTGTCTTTAATGGTACTCGTTGAAGAAGGTCACTAGGACTTAGTTTGACATTCAGTTTTACCTAACAAGACATTTATTTGGTTGACTAATTTTCGTATGTGATGAGATGGAATGATTCTAAGTTGATAAAAAAAACAACCAAAAAATACACCCTGAGGAATCAAATGGACCCAGTGTCGGTTTTTAGCATTGGGATAGGAGTGGGCAAGGATGAACCCCACACATTCTCACAACAGGCAAAATCCGGTAGACTTTTTTCACTGAATCAATCATTTTCGGCTGAGATTTTTCCAGTAGATTGATTTGAGTTCTTTACATATTAAAGAAAAAAGAGTTTTATCTTGTTCCTTGTTTGCACATTACACAGGGTGATCTGGGATGACATGCTAGACCGGGAGTCCTATTCGGCCTGATCTCCATCCTCCAATAAAGTAGTAGTTGACTTTATTCAATGGGACACGGATTGACCGATTTGACATCTTTGTATCTTGCACAAGTAACTTAACCACGCGAACTATCCCCTTGGATAGGAATACATTCATTGGCACGATTCAAAGGAACAGGAGAGAAGACCCCGTTTATGCGCGAAAAGAGATTATCCAGAGATATTTTATTGGTTGTTTAAAATGATCCTGCAACTGATTTCGAATTCAAACGGATACGAACACTTTCTTTCTGAGCTTACTATTCTACTACAAAGGGTCAGTAAAGTAATTAAGTATTACATATCTGTTGACCTTGCTATACTTTTGATTGCATTCTTAATTCTGAAGCTTTTAAACTGCAATTCAGCGTAGCTTACAGTATCTCTCTCATTTGCCAACACAACTCAAAGTGCAATCATATGCTGCTCTTCACAAAACAAAGTCAAGAACCGGATCACCAAATTTGGATTCACAGTGCATTTGTTTCGGGGAAGAGCACCAACTAGAAGTTAGTAAAGGTGGCTCCATTAATCTCTCTAGGCCAAAAAAAAAAAAAAAAAAGAGATCGCTAAATCTCCTTATAATGAATTTTATGCCATCTTAACCTTTTCATTAAAAAACAAATTTTTTAGCTACATCAGTATCTTCATCCCCAAATAAACATTTATCGCCACTTTGTTTTGACTCTCGGTTATCTAAGAATTGGTGTAGGTGTTCTTCCAATATCCAATAGACCGGTACGATGAAACAAAAAGTAAGAGGAGGCAGGGAAAAGATTGATTAGTTGTTGCTGTAGTTACGAAGAACACCAATTTATTTCTTTTGATAATTCTTGATAACTGATAATATGATGCATCTACAATTAATCTAAAACAAGTAAAATCAAAGCAGCAAATACTCGTCGCGCCGGATGTAAACTACAAAAACACATACATTTTAGATGAGCCAGTGCATGCCAGAAGTAAATACGATAAGACAAGGTGAACTGATGTAAAGTTTAGCAGCTGACAGACGTATCGAGAGGGAGAGAGAGTGTGAGAGAGGATCACTCTCGAGGATGGTGATGGACTTGGCTCATCAGGGGAGAGTTCGGCGGAAAAGATTGATGGATGGGATTAGATTAAATGAAAAGAAAAGAGATTGGAAATCGATGAAAGAAAGATGAATGAGAAGTGGAAATACTATCATCTCATGATTCGAAAGAACATAATAATCTTACTAATTATGAATACCCCTACTCTATTATTCATAATTACTGTACTCTATATTTCATCCTATCTTCTTCTTTTCCTTCTCTTCTTTTCCCTTCTTCTCTCTGGATAGTTGGATTATTCGCTTTGCCGACAGCTCCCTACCCCAGTATCTTTTAACCCTAACATAGCCCACACCCCATGCAGCCATGTACTCTCTCATTCACTTTCTTTTTGTCAAAATAAATGTGAGAACACGTGATACTATAGTCTGTCTAGTGTGTTCAAAGTTTTATGACAACCACCTACTTCGATTATTTCATTCTTCATTGGAAAAGCCAAGTTGGAGATGATTAATTTCTAACTTATGCGAGGTAGATGTAGTTTGTTTTTATTACGCGAGGTTGAAAGATTAGCTCGGTCGTCGAGTTTCACAAATCAGACTATAGCTATTTATTTATTTTTATAAGAAAAAGTAATGTAAAAACACCTTAACGAGAGATTACAATTTCAACTACACAATTATAAGGATAATTATAGTGATAATTCTCATCAAGAATGACTAATTCAAGTGAGTAACAGAATTTCACACGGATTGTAAGGATCATTACAGTGATAATTCTCATCAAGAATGGCTAATTCAAGTGAGTAACATAATTTCGCAGGGATAAAAGAGAAACATGAGCGAACTTGAAAACGAAACAGACTAAGGCCTATTCCTATGCACATGCCGAAAAAAACAGTTCGGCATACCAGGTGGCATGGCAAACCAATTGCGCCACTATGGGAACACCACTGACGATCGAGTTTCTAGCGAGCGTTATTATCCAGAATGCTGGCAATATTATGAGTATCGCTGGCGTTATACATCCCATCGCTCGATATAAATAGTATCGATGGCGATATTAAGATTATCGACCAGTAGATATTTTGCAACGACTATTTCTCCCTACTAGTTTCTATATATACGCCCTTGTATTTCTCCAAGTTACTCACACCTACTTCTACCTACATTTCACTAATTTCTCTATCTCTATTCTCATTTTAAATTTCATAATCATCAATGGCGAGATTCAATGAAGAGAGGAATGTTGTTATGGATCGGTTTAGATTACATCAAGAAATGCATCGAATGAGGTTGCAAGAACTTGATGATGAGGAAGCTGAAGATAATAAACTTGTAGATGGTGGATTTTCGACAAGGGTTAAAATCGTAAAACCATAATTGTAGTACTCCTGATTCAACAATCAGATGAGTATTGAGACTCATGTCTCCCGTCGAAAGCATGGACGCTCGTGCCACAAAATCTCTGACTGAGAATACTGTCTCTCAGAGTATATGTAGATGTTCAGTCTCTCAGCTGAGGCAACGGCACATCTCATGAATATTGAACAATTTCAGTAATTATTTCTATATAGAATCAAATGATTGGACGGCTCCTAGACAGCGTGCCTGCTAGTATAGAGCAACAATGTCTTCAGGATGCAACAATGTTTTCCCTGACTATATAAAGGGAATATGACGTTCCAACAAGCTCATATCTCTCAATTCTCAGATAATTAATGCTCCTAGACATCATGCCTGCTAGTATAGAGCCATCGATTAATAATCTCTAATCGTTAACTGAATATTCAACAATATTCTACGATTCTTCGTAATATTTCGTCACTTGAATTTGTGGTTCTTCCCAGCAGAATTTCGCGGGTTAGTGATAAATATTTGATGTATGGGCATCTGAGCAGTTCTCGAGTAAGCCCCGACCAAAATGGTGCAAGTGTACTTAGCGATAATGCACAAACGAGCACCTGAATGCAAAAACGAGCATTCCAAAATACGAAGGAACGATGAACCTATGCAAAATAGGAAGAAAATAATAAATAATAAAATATTAATTGAGGCGCTGGGAGACTGGGCCCACCGTCCGGCCTGTCGTGTCGTGGCCAATTCCACGCCTAATTTTATATTTTATCATATTTTTATTATTTTCTCTGATCTCATGAGAATCCCTTCATTTGAGCAAATCTCCTTCGTCTCAAGGAAACTCCCCAGTCTCATGGTATTTCCTCGTATCAAAGAAATAATAATAAATTAGAAAAGATGTCGTGGGACCGGGCACACTAGCCGTCCGGCCATGCCCTAGCCGTGGCCGGTCCCACACCTCATGACTCCTTATTATTTTATTATTATTTCCCTCATCCCATGAAAATTCCTTTAATTCATGAAATTTCCCTCAAGTCATGAAAATAATGTAAAAATTAGGGAAACTCGTGGGACCGGGACCTAGCCGTCCGGTCATGCCCTAGACGGTCCCACACGCCTTTATTTTATTATTATTATTTTTTATGTTTCCCTCATCTAATGGAAACTCCCTGATGTCAACAAATTCCTTGGTTTCAACAAACCTCTTAATTTTATGATATTTCCCTAAAATCATGAAAAATAATATAAAATTAGGAAAACTAGTGGGACCGGGCCTTAACCGGCCGGTCCCACACGCCCTTCATTTTATTATATATTTTTTTTATGTTTCTCTCATCTCATGGAAACTCCTTAACTTCATGAAATTCCTAATTTTCATGAAATTTCCCTCACATCAGGGAAAATACATAAAATTAGGAAAGGTGATGCGGGACCAAGCTTGCTAGCTGGCCGGCCATTCCCTAGCCGTGGCCAGTCCCACACCTTGCAAATATCCTATTTTATTGATTATTTTTCATCATCTCATGAAGATTCCCCAGTTTCAGCAAAACCCTGAATCCTTCGTAATTTCTCAAAATGTTGCTCAAACGCGCATCGGAAAATAGAGAAACTCTCGGGACTGAGACACGAACATTATGGTGACACGGGCATTTTTCCTTGACCGACCGAGGCCGGCCCTGAGGCTTGCGAAAAGCCGGTCCCACGTGTTTTAACAATTTTGACTTAATTTGCTCAATCACTCATATTGGGTCCAAACTCTTCTCAAACAACTTGGAGTTTTCTCAAACGACCATCAGCTGGTCCCATGATCACCAAGGGCCGGTCTCATGCCCCCTTGGTCGGTCCCTCATCTCTCCATAATCAGGTTTTACTACCTAACGCTCACATGAACATTATTTTAATAAATGATGAAACCAACATTTAATCATATTTTCACCAGGTCTTTAAGAGACTTTGATATTTTGCTCACTTGAGCATCTGGGCGCTACATGGTCGATTCATCATCCCATGTAGCCGGTCCCTCCTTCATTTCATGAATGATTTTCAATAAATCATTAATTTATCATCAATTCAGCAATTGATCAAAATTAGGGTTTCGAATCCAAGGTTCATAATTCTAATAATTTGATGTTGATCCCATGATCAACACCCTAATTAATTATACTCGGTTCAGCTACCAGTATTTAAATTTATCTTGGTCCTGTTACCAATGATTCCTCAAACGAGCAACATCTGTTCAAATGAGCAACATCTGCACACACCAAAGAATATTGGTTCAAACTATTAATATTCAACAATTCATCAAATGGGCAACATATGCTCAGATGAGCAATATTTGCTTAGATCAAGGGATATTGGTTCAACTATCAATATTCAACGACTCAGAACAATATTTGTTCATTTTATCTATCAATATTTATTCGACAATGTATTTTTGTCTCAGCAGACATATTCAATTCATGAGTCTCAGAACATTTACAAATCACGTTCGACTTAGCAATACAATGACTCATCGTCCCATAAAGTCAGCAACTGACTCCACGAGATGTCAATCATGTCACATGGGGGATATTAACTAGGATTTTGGTCTGGCGGTCTATGGCACGTGTGTTCATGCACATGATGAGAATGTGAGCAAGTCGTGCAATCAGTTGAAGGAGTTAGCAAAGTAGTAGATGGAAAATCAACTAAGTATCCGCACGATGAGCAACTGGTTTTGACACGATTTCCCACTTCCCCACTCTTTGACTTCAACAACTGTCATACTTCATGGGATCAAGGTGTTTACAATTCCAGCAATATAAATAAGTCTCTGAATCCTGATTGAAACAGACAAGAATTTCTCGACAAGTTCACACAGACAATCTTTCGTCTACACGAACTCATCGTCTGAGCAATCACTCTCAATTGAGTAAAATTAAATCATTCAGAAATTTCTTACATAGAATACACAACACACCTAAAATCTCGATCACCATTGATCTCACACATTTCTCAGCTTCCCTCCTACAGATCAACCCATCCTCTCTTGTGACCGAATTGACTCTGGAACGACCATTGTCTTGGTTTAGGCCGGAGTCCTACAGATTGATCTCTCGAACTTAAAGCACTCCCTTCTTGCAGTGTGAGGTTGAGCATTTGCTCGGTTCAAGGAGTCTCCTCCGCACAGTTATCTCCTCGATTCCGTAAAACCAGCAAATCGTTTTTCCCCATCTACAAAACTAATAACCGACACTTTGATTCTTTTAAATACAGGCCAAATACCTAGATTTCCAGAGCCACAAGAAGTATTCTCAAGAAGGTATACGTATCGAGGGAGGGAATTTTACCATCAGAAGCTGATGCACGATTATTTTCCCAATTGTGTGTATTCTGATCAAAATTTTCAAGGTCGATTCTGTATGCCTCGTCATCTGGTGATAAAGATTATTGAAGAGCTTTGTCGAGTAAAACCTCAATTTAATTATCATTTTAATGCACTCAATATAGAGGTCTCCTGAACAAAAAGTTACTTTGGCTTTAAGGACTCTAGGTTATGGCACTCCAGCGGATGCGAACGATGAGTACCTTCGTATGGGTAAAACAACTTCATTCACTTACCTTTCATTGTTTTGTGAAGTAATGATTAATCATTTTGGTCACATATTTACGAAAACCAACCGAGGAATATGTTAGACAAATATTGAGGGAGAATGAAGAAAGGGGATTCCCATGAATGCTAGGTAGTCTTGATTGTATTCATTAGGTATGGCAAGGATGCCCTGTTTATTGAACCGGTCAATATAAGGGTCATTCTCCAAAACAAACAGCTAAGCTGCTGATTCTTATGATTCTTGGATACGACACGCTTTTTTTTCTCTTCCGGGTTCACAAAATGATATCAATATTTTGCACAAGTCGCCTTTGTTTGAAGATCTGAAGCATGGAATTTGTCCCCAAGTCATCAGTACACTCATGACTATTATCTTGCGGATGTTATCTACTTAAAATGGTCCACCTTGGTTCAATGCTACCGTCAGCCTCCTGCCGGTGCATTGGGCCGTTCATACCGGTATTTTAATGATGTCCAAATGGCATTGAGGAAGGATGTGGTACGCGCTTTTGGAATTTTGAAGAGGAAGTTCGCTATCATTTATGGCCTATATCATGGGTTGAGTCCTCGTGAAATGCACAAGATTATGCTCACTTGCATAATTCTTCATAACATGGTAATTCAGGAAACTCGTCGTGATTCAGAGTGGACTAACTATGAAGATGAAGATTTGAGGCCAGAGATTCAAACAGAAGGCGTCCCTGCAAGGAATTATGCTCAAATGACTAATTACATTCAGAACCGAAATTTGTATGACAGTTTAAGAGATGATCTAAGATTGAAACTTTGGGCAGAGCATGGAAGACAATGATTAAGTTATTTAGTTTACTAAGTTATGTATTTTATTAAGTTATGTATTTTATTGTAAGTTAATGAGCAATAAACTTATTTAAGTTAACGAGCAGCAATATTTCAAATTAATCAACTTTTCATTTCAAACTAATATTAAGTAGAATTCAACAATAACATATCAAATTAAAATGCAACACTTCAAATTAAAACTTAAACTAATACACCAATCATCTAGAGGAACTACCACATCCAACTCATCATCAGTTCCATCCTCATCATCATCACCATTCGGTTGGTTGTTAGTAAATCCAGCTTATTTTTCAATCTGTGCTTGAATCCTGTCAAATTCGATTTTCTACACATGTTTTTGTTGGACGTTCATAATTGATATGTTAGCTTGAACAATGTTATGCTTGTCATAGTCAAACCCAAATTTTTCTTGAGAAAGACGACTTTTTTTACTCTCCCTGTTTTGAAATTTCCTATCAACTACTCTTTGCTTCTCGACGGAATTTTGATGTTCCATAAACTCCATCATGTTAAATCCACTGGAACTCTCTCCATCTTGAGCTAATTTTCTAGCCAGTATTGCATTGTTCCTCCCTGGAAGTTTTCTCTTACCATCATCATACTTATTAAAAATTAAGTTACCATTTGGGTTTCTTGCATTATCTGGTGAATAATTTGATGGATCTGATGAAAATGGTGAATAATTTGGTGTTGAGAGAGATGAATTTTATAGTGACTTCTCAGGTACTTGTTGATTACTTGTTAAGAAATCTGTATTATATTTATTCAACACCTTCAAAATATGATAAAACAACTTTCGTAAGCGAACTGTTTTCCATGTTTCGATGACAATCTGTACGAACATGTCTTTAAAAATCAATATCCACCTGACCACTCTCCTTGCCTCCTCTCTTGGCTTGCATTATCAATGCAACATAAACGGCTACTTCCCGGTTGATTACGATAAAGTGTTCTGCCAATCTTTTTGCATCACGACCATTGATGTTCATGGTTTGTTTTTCATATTTACGAAATATATTTTCCCACATGGTGTTACTGTTTGGATATATATATTAAAATATTTTTTTTGTATATTTTATATCAGCAATTCGAGCTTGGCCCAGTGGTTAAGCATTTTGGGCCTTGAGGGTGAGGTCTCAGGATCAAATCCTCCCCCCTACTGATTGAGTATATATATAAATAATATATATATATATATATAATTATCCTTGAGGGTCTTGGGAGGTCTCTTGAATTTGGAAAGTATTTTTGCTGTTTTTTGAAAATATTTTTCAAAACGTTTTCTCCTTAATTACGTTTTTATGGCATAATTTATTTGCCCGTTTTCTGAGTGACTGTTGAATGGGATTTTTATGGAAGCAATAAATTTAATTTATTCTCTATTAATTTCCGTTATAATGTTAGGCTATAAAAAGCAGTTTTTGAGAACAGAAAAATATAAGTTTTATACCTTTGTTTTTTCTAAGAATCAAGAAACCAAAAACTTTGAGCAAGATTAGAAAGAGTGAAAGTGTTCAATCTCTCATAGTGTGCGTGAGAGATTGAAAGAGAGTTTTTCTCGGCTGTTTTATCCTGGAGACGTCGTGACGAAGAAAGAACTGCTTGCACAAAAAATCAAGGCAGAGCCACAAAACGTCTTAAAGAGAGCGACCTAGTCGTGACTCAATCGTCACTTTGTTTTGTGATTAACCTTTATTTTGCAGGTGTGAAATCGGCAATTTTTCCAGCAGTTACCATGTTGTTGTGCACCATCGATACAATCTTGGGTAAAAAAATATAATTCCGACAAATTCATTCGTCTTCTATCATGTTGTATTTTGCACCACAGACTTTTGTTTTTTTACCTTTGCCTTTGCCTTGACTTTAAGATTGTGAATCCATATTACAAGAAATAAAGAATTATAGAGAAGGTGTGATTTTTTTAGATTTGAACAAGAAGACTGAGAGATTGAGAAATTCTAGAGATATTCAGAAATTATGGTGTGAGTTGAAATGAGTTTGAAATTGGGTATTTATAATGGGGAAAAATTGTAGCCATAGTATGAGGAACTGATGAGCGATGCTTAGGTCAGCGAGCGACATAGAGACCATCGCTGGCGCTGGAATGACCAGCGAGTAATTTTGTGACCATTTAGTGATGGACTCTCTATCGCTCGGTGGAAACTCCATCGTGTATGCATATATGTTATTTCTTATATATAGGCATATGAGTTTGGCAGTTTGGCATACCCATAGTGGGTGCATATATGGAAAAATCTGATGTTTTCCATATGCATAGGAATAGGCCTAACAATTCTAGAGTTTCAGCAAATGAAATCAGCTAACAATACAAACTGATGGTTCCTCTTTTTGTGAAAGTTATATGGCATTGTTTGGGAAGCGCTATTTTCTCCCAAACCAAATAACAATCATGTAGAAAACATGAGAGTTAGGATCAAAACTTGATTCATCCATCTCTCGAGGTTTCTATCGTGTGATAAAGAACTAATTTCTTTCACACATAGCAAACCTTTCATGGACAGGTAGTTATAAGACATAAATATGAAAGAACTGTTTACTTTCATAACTATTAATACACCTGCAAAGCTCAAGAAAGGAAGGATCATGCAATTTTTAAGTAACAAAGTAACTGAAAAGAATCCCAACCAGGTTTACTCATTAAAAATTTATTCTTGCTTGTTCTTGGAATTTAATATGTGGTTGATGTTGTTGTTTCTGTTATATTTGTTTCCTCTTTTGTGATTGTTTTTGCTAATCTACTGATTGTTGTTGCTTCTGCCATTTTCAATATTAGAGAAGATATTGCTGCTACTACAGATCTTGCAATTGTTGAAGAGTAAGAGGACTTCGGAAAAATTGGGTTTGTAGATGAATTGTGGATGGATCTTAGAGACATCAGAGATTTCTCATGAAAGCAAAGAGGATCTAACATCTCCATGAAACAAAACCTCAAAATAAAATAGGGGAAAACTAACAAACCCTCTTTTTGAAATTTTAAACCTAAATCAGAAGAAAAAAAAGACCTAAATAAGATTAATCAACAGAGAGGGAGGAATAGATTTGAGAAGGTTTGCTTAGATCTGCTCCCCATGGGAGCCGATCTGAGCAAACGATGCTAGAGTTTTGGATTCTCTTATCACAGACAAAAGAAAAAGAGAAGAGCCCTTCACTTAGAAAGAGATACCTCGACTGTAGCTAATTTCGAAATCAAAAGTTTGGATTGTTTAGATAATATTATATTCAATTATGATCCATTACTAATTTAGTGAACGAATGCAACCATTGTTGTCGTACATTACTAGTACTACTGCTGAGCTGCACCTATTGATGTTTCTGAAAGATGGAGACCAACGAATAATCCACATCATTCCAGTGATAATCTCTCTCTCTTTCTTCTTCATTAAAAATCATCAACAAAAAATGGACCGGATCTGAGCAGATATTTTCACTAATTCTAGATTTCTAGGTTGGTTATTAGTTTTAGCTTAGTTTTTATTATGTTTTCTACTTATCTACATAATTATGGTGGTTTTCTCTACTCTTTTGAGGTTTATCTTCGCTTTAATGGTGATTCTTGGTTATTGAATTGGATTTTAAGATCAATTGTGATATTCTCCAACGACAAAATCTTCATATTTTTTGTCTCCAGCGACGGAATCTTCATTGATGATTTCTTTGACGACTGGAACTTCATCACTTGTTACAAGAGTTTTGAGCAAATCACTCATATTTTGGGAGCAAATATTTCCAAAGAAGAAAAACAAATTAAATGGTTGGAATATAATTCCGAGAAAACCATTCTTCCTCTAATTTAATCGGATATTATTCATACTTGTATTTGTCTTACTCCGGCAATCCTTATATTTCTCTTGTCGGATTTTTCGGTATTGTACTTTTACGGTATGTTCTTACTACTTTGTATTCTCTTATTTTCGTTCTTAAACTCATTGTAACCTCGAATTTCCGTTAATGAAAAGGTTCCTTGGTTAACAAAAAAAAGATATGGAAACCAACAATTGAAACAACACCAACAACGAAAAGAGAAAGGATGTCCAAACAGGACCCAAGGATACACGAGCCAAATTTGGAGGGTCGTAGAATTTCAATTCCAATTACAGACTACATCATCGTTTCCCATATTGGTCAGATCGGCTTTATAACTTGACTAAGCAAACACTTTAAGCTTAACTTCTAGAATAATGTCATATGCATTTCTCCCTTTTGTTAAAAGATATTTCATTTCTCTCCGGCAAAATAGATAATTTTGTAGCACCTTCTTAGTTGGTTTATTGGGAAATTTTATAATTAAATGTAGCTCAAAAAAAAAAACCCTACAACTTTGTTTTGTAGGGAGTCTCAGTTAGATTTGAATGTAAATTTCATTTTGACTTAACAAAAAAAATTGAATTCCATTAAGTCTTCAAGATATATTACATTAGGAAAAGTAATTATACTTCAAAAAAAAATGGGAAGGTATTTTAGAAGCATAATGAACATTTATATAACATTGCAGAAAGTTTATACATGTTTGATCTGCCTCGTTGTTATCGTTAAAATGAACATTTATTTAACATACACTTTCCCCAAGAGTTTAATGTATTTGTGTTAAGGGGTAAGGTTTTTCTCGTGGAGATTGCAATGAGATTATTCATTCTTCCGAACATAAGAAAGGAGAGAAGGGTTGGATAGATTTGAAGTTTGACTTTGATAAATCATACGATACGGTACTTGGTCTTTCATTTTAAAAGTCATGCATTATATAGGGTTTAATGATACTTTCATAAATTGGATAAAGATATGCATCTCTTTTGTTTTTTTTCTAGGTCTTAGTTAATGGATCTCCAAGTGAAATTTTCCAACCAACAAATGGTTTAAGACAAGAAGATCACTTGTCTCCTTTCTTGTTCATGATTTGCTTAGAGGCCTTGTTTATGTTAATCAGTAAAGGGATGGATGGGAAGGAAATCTCTGGTTTCTCCATTGCGAGGGGTGCTCATGTTATTTGTCACACAATATATGCTGATGATTGTATCATATTTTTGAAGGCTACTTAAAAAAACACTTGTCATCTAAAGAAAATTCTATATCAGTTTTACAGGTGGTCTAAACAGATGGTTAGTGATGGAAATTGATGCTTTTCACATCAGCTAATCTTGGAAGGAGTTTCCAAGACATGGCAAATGCTTTGAAGGTGTAGGTCTCAAAGAACCTAGGTAAGTATCTTGGAATACCTCTTCAACGGGGAAGTCTATCTAAATACTTACAAGGATATGACTGAAAAATTGGCTATTAGAATGCAGAGATGGAAGCCTAAATCTCCAAATTTAGCAGGTAGAACTACTCTAATTAGGTATGTATAGATCATGTATCCAATCATATTATGTTAATGCTTTAGCTCCCTTCTCACCTAGTTTCTAAATTGAATAAGTATAAAAGTTTTTTTTTTTTTTTAATGGAGGAGATAAGGATAGGAGGAGCTTGAATAATATTAAATGGGGGAAGGTTTTTAGGCTTATAGAGTATGGTGGAATGGGTGTAAGGGAATTTAGAGATGAACAATCGAGCCTCGTTAGCTAAAATGGTTTGGATAATTTTCTCTAATATCCTGAGGAAGAAGTTTCCTGCATGTTAAGAGCCAAATACTTTCTCGAAAGTAATTTTTGAGATTAAGAAAGGAATTTCTGTGAGATGGAAGAGCATCATGAAGAAGAGTGATGCTATTAAGTATTACATTAGATGGAGAGTAGGGAACGATGAGAAAATAGATTCGCGAAAAGATTCTTGGTTTTTTAATTTACTATTCTCGACTATTTTGGTAGGTTGTGATCATAGATTACCAAATATGTTAGCAAAGAACAAGATCGATACTCAAAATAGAAACTGGGACATTGAGAATATTATAATTTCTGTGCAGGTTGTGGAAGAGATTAAAGCTATGGGGATAGTAACAGTAAGGATCAGGTTGTATGGTCTTAATTAAAGCAAAGCGGGAGATGTCACGGTAAGAGGGGCATACAATTTTTTTTTTGTTTCCAATGAGATGGGGAACCAGCTTCCTAACTATGATTGGATGTATTTGTGGAGGCTTAGATGTTCTCACAAAATCAATTTTTTAATGGATTATATGTCATAACAGGCTCATCCTTAATTAATCTCTCTACAGAAAACATGTATAGTAAGCCCACATCATGCAGTTGTAGTATTTGTAACCAGGATTTCGAAGCTACTTACCAATTGTTCTTTAAGTGCGGATTACCGGAGCCTTTATAGAGGAAGATTAAAGAGTGGATTGGTTTCCATCCGGTAAATGCCTATTTTGCTCCTACAACTCTCAAAAAAAAGTTGCAACTTTAAAGGGGAGAGTAATGGGGTTGATTGGCAGTTTGTTCTGCCATTTGTGTTGTGGTCTATATGGAATAGGAGGAATGAATGGATCTTCAAAAAAGTAAAGTTTCATCCAACAAGAATATTGGCTAAGGCGTTGAGAGATACTCGTGAATACCTTAGTGTTTACAACAAATTGGTGAAGGAGACATACAATTGTGATGGTGCTTCTAATCAATTTAATGATGCTGGAATTGGAGGAGTGTTACGTGGATATGATGGATCCTTTCAAGCTTATTATGCAAACTATATCCACAAGAAAAATAGTAATGTGGCAGAGGTATGGTCTGTTAGTGATGATTTTTTGGTGGCTAGAGAAATGCGAGTGAAGAAGCTAGAGGTGAAGAGTGATTCCACGGTTGCATTGCATCTACGCATAAAGGAGATTGTTGTCCCATGAATTTTTCACAGTCTGGTGAAAAATATTGAGAATCTAATGATGTACTAAGGTGTGTGGCTAGTCCATCCACCTAATAAAATCAGGATTTCTCTTAGAGCCGATCTGGTAGGAAGAGATGATGTGAGAGTTGTTAGGAGTTAGTTTGTGTGCCATATGCCAAAATTAGCTAAAAAAAAATAATATATTTTTTATGGACTTTCAAGTTACGAGTTCAATGTCATCTATGTGTTTTGAATATATCATAAAAGAACAAGTTCAATGGTGAAGAGAGGAGAAAAATTAAGATTTTCAGGTGGAGTTAAAAAATATAAATCTATATGTTGATCTTTTTCCTCGAAAAAATGCTTTTAGATTTTAGAATTTTTTAAATTTGAATTCAAGGGATTATTTTTGATTTTATACGTGATTCATGGAAAATAACTAACCTTACATACATCAACTCTGATAAAGAGATCAACCATACTATATACATGTTAAGCTAGAATTGTGAGAGTGGGACAAACCCTTAGATTGAGGTAGACTAAACTCTAAACATTGGATGTATCTAGATACAATAAGATAAAATCAAACGCTAGTTAGAAGTTAATAGAATTTTATGGGGAGCTAGAACTAGAGTTAGTTAATCCTTGGTTCTGTTCCCAGGTAAAGGGTACCAAAAAAGTTCCAAAAATGTTAATTCCACTAAACGTCAAGAGACTCGGCGCTTCATATTAAACCATAATATCAACGGTCTAAAGCAAAAAAAATCGCAAAGTTATTACACCAAAGTCTTCCGATTAAGCGTCAATAGACTATATAATCTTTAGGTTGGATTCCAAACTATCTTTCATGAAACCTTGGAAATAGTTTGTAAAATACTTATTTTAACCTAACTTTAGACTGCTAGACTTGATCTTTCGCGTTCTTCTATGCTTTCATAACTTGTTAGACTTCACCATAAGCGTTAATCTAATGACTATGTAAAACTTCAACGAGAGAATATTATAGTCTCCTAGGTATATACACCCACTACCAAAATACTTTTTCTCAACAAAATTTGGTTTCTATATAAACAAAAGAATAGAGACACCGTGTGATGTAAGGAAAAAATGGTTCCATATGTATCCAGGTCAAAGAACATCCAAGATCGTCCATAATTTTGGACGACAAAGAACATGTCTTGACCCAATTATCTAACCTTAAACTGGCCAATTAATCGACCACGACTAATCCTAAACATAACCACAATTAATCGTTGTATAACCCAAATATGTCATGACCCAACTATATCTGACCTTATAACATAATCACGCCGGGATCATAGCTGTTAGAGCATTGCTCGGTCAAACTTAAAAGTGTTGATATCTCAAGCTTGTTGTCAAATTTAGTTATCAAAAGTATATCTTGATTTCTAGTCTGCATTTAGTCAAGTCTCAGATTGGGATAGAAGTGTGTAGTTGAGAATCGGATATCACCGCTATCTACCGTTTCAAGACGAAGATCAACAGTAGTTCCGGAGAACTTCTTCAACAAAAGGTAAGTGAAGACTAAACCGCATATTTCTCAAGTTTTCACCTTTCTATCTATGAGACATTGTCGCATGACTAAATTAGACAGTACATGCATACCAGAAATTTCGAGTCAAGTTTATCTTGAATATCGTTCTCGAAATATGATAAGATTAAGAACATTTGTTCATACTCGATGAATTTGGTCAAGAAAAATTAATTGTTTATGATCTAATTATGATTTAAGATTTAATCATTTGAAAATAGCCTGCAACAGTGATATGTTTCATTGATGTTATTCGGAAATATTTCTAATCGATTATTAGTGAGATATATAACTATTGTAAATCTGGATACATGATAGTATGCATACCAGTTCACATACTGAGAGAACTGTTATAGGTCCGGAGCCGCAGTACATGTACCCAGTACACGTACCGGCGTAGCTATAGTTCTGCAACGAATTTTTGGTACGCATACCCAGTATCCATACCATAAAAAGTTTGTGAAATCGTGAACCAGAAAAGGTATAAGTATACCTAATATGCAAACTGGAAAATATCCGTTGGTTTCAAAACCAAATAAGGTACGCATACCATAAAAGATCTGTGAGTTCTAAGTCTTAAAGTATTATATGAAAATGGTTAAGCTTATTGTTCAATTGGCTAGTTTTGGTTAACTTTTATGAACCAAGCATTATAAACGGTTCGGTTACAGGTCATCCTAAGCAGAGTGTATATTCTATTATGTTAATCTCAAGTCAAGTTTTTCATCTAACGATGATTATTGATTGCTTGACTCCAAAGCTACCTTAGATTAAATCTAAAGCAACCTTGATCTTGAAAGTCTATATTAGGTTAACCTCAAACAAATGGGGTCTTTGAATCCCTGACACTATTCTTGTGTGTCCTAGTTATAAACTAGAGTCGTCTTGTCATTTAAACCCTTTTATGGTTTAGCGACTAAAAAGACTTCACCTAGGGATTCGTGAAGCCAGCTCCAACTATCGTTATCTTGATAGTTCGTGTATCCTGATCTTGTTTCGATTGTCGAGCCTTGCTCCAACAAACAAGATAGATATAAGTCACAAAGTTTCTTCATATCAGGCTTTTTGATCCACAAGTTTATACTTGTGAGGTGAATAATAGTCTAGGATGCTCTTCGGGATTCATAAGACCGGATTTTGAGGTTTTCTAGACTTTGTATGTTGAAATTGATTTCATACCTCATCTTGATCATTGATCCGAACAAAAATCACTAGAGGCTTATCTGTGGGAGGCAGATTGGTTTAAAGTCTTCAATTAAGTTGAAGCAACTCTTAGGCTCTAAAGGACTTCAGCTAAGGGAATCAATTGTGAGAAGTCCTACTGAGATTCAAGAGGCGTAAGGAGCGCGACTGTAACTGAATTTTTGTGACGGTTTAATTCGGTCTCAACTACATTCCAGTCTGAAGTTCTGATAGTAGGATTGAGTCTGTAGCGTCTTAATACAGTTTGGTGTTCAAGTATGGACTAGGTCCCAGGGTTTTTCTACATTTGCGGTTTCCTCTTAATAAAATTTCTGGTGTATGTACGCTTTATTTCTTTTTCGTATATTATATTGTTTATCTTTATAATTGAAATATCACATGTTGTACGTTAAAATCAATTCAAGTAGATAAGCCCATTGCAATTTTTGGATACAACTTGATTGATTCTTGGATATTGATCTTTGGAATCGTCCAAGTACTCTTACGGTACAATCAGGTTCATGGAATAGTCTCTGTAACATTCTGATTATGAGAGAAAGATATATAATCTCTTCATATCTTTCCTGATTAAGATTCATTAAGTTGAACTCTCGTAATTATATTTGAGTTTAGTCCATACAGGTAGCCTAACAAAAAATTGGTGGTGTATTTTGGTACCCCGTATTTTCAATAGTCACAGCTAACACTAAAATCGCTAACCAGAAAGAAGTTGAGCTACCACTGGCCAAAGTGATACCTAATACATTCACATAGAAAATTACCCATCAAATGCAATGTAAACACACTCCAAGAAATAATGTTTGGGACACTTATTATTAAGTATTAACTACATTTGGTAGTATGGCTAAATACATACGTATTTCCGCCTTTATGTACGTTACCAAATGATACAAATGTACTCATGTTTTAACAATTTTTTTGAAAAAAAACGAACGGTTAAAAGAGAGTTATCCTCACTACACAGTTAAGTGCACTTAAAAATACTTTTTAGTCCTTTATCTACCACTACCACTACCACCAATACTCATTATGGTAGACGTATTTTATCTCAAACGGAATCTAACGAACAAGTTATCTGCAGACTGATGGTGAACAAGAGATAAGTTTTTGTTGTTGTTTAAGGCTCCTTATCTTGCTAATTTTCCCGGCAAATACAAATAGAATACAAACCCCAACAATTCTAAACATGCATAAACTTTATAAAATTACCAATCTTGTTTAAAACTCTTTTCTTCACAAAATTAGCGGCAATAGCTCTTCTTTGAACTGATTTTTCCTGAGGTAGACCGTTGAATTTTTTACAAGATGCAGACCATAAGGTTAGTAATTTTTTTCGTTGAATTACTAACCTCACACGCGTTGTAGTTAAATTACACTTACACAGGTAAATATATGGCATCTACTAAAGGTAAAAAAAGTAATTTGAAATTCAATTTCTCAACTCGTTCAAAGAGATATTGACCCATAGTCACGAAAAATTGATTAAACCAACTTATTTGGATGAAAGAGTAAAAATAGATCTATATTTATAAAAGTCAAAAAAAAAAATATTTTTATCTATCACGTGTAATATTAGAAGTAGATATGCTTATAATCCTTGGTATTATTAGTTGAGATTAGAAGAAAACCTATAACGTTAAGCATATTTAGTTCTTGATGTGAGAGTGTCCTTTTTTTATTTATTTTTTCCTGCGGGTCACAATGTCCAAAAGGTTTTTTTTTCTTTTCTTTTCTTGAAGCATGTCGAAAAGGTATTGATCAAGAATAAACCAGATAGCTTAATACGCACCAATGGAGGTTTTTAAGTTGTACCAATAGAATTCTTAAAGATGTGATTATTCCACTTATCAAATGGGAAGTATACCTATCACTTTGCAATGGTAAATATAGTAATAGAGCCTGATTCACACTCCTGCTAGATCGTTTGCATTAATTATGCACAAGAACTTATTCTGTGTGAGGCGGGATTAGTACGTTTTTCCCATTGCTCACCAGGGCCACCACAATAACATGGTGGACCACATGTACCCACCACTACAGTGGTTTAGGAGACCTTCCCATGAGATTTTTGTAGACATTATCTCTGGTGCTCTGAAAACAAAACACAAACCGCACATCGCTTAATCCAACGGTGAAGAAATGTTGCAATAAAAAGAGGTACTCATTTATGACTTTTTGTTTCTTGATTTTACAGAAGATGAAGAAGACATGAAAAGGAAGACATGAGTTTGAGAGAGAGAGAGTGGAGCTGGCCGCTGGGGGAGGGAGAGGGAGGATGGGGATTTAACTCGTCTTTGTCAGATCCGATTATTTAATCATTGTACCCTCCTGACAACGGAGATATGTTTCAGCTTTCTCGATACTCACGATCCAAATCCTTCTTCTCTCTATCTCTATCTTCTTTATAAAATGCTTTCTGTTCTAGTATTTTTTTTTACCTTGTAGCCGATCAGCTCGATGATCACTTTCTTCACTGACATAGAAATACCTGCACTCTTTCTTCACACACGCACGCACGCATACTCTACAACAACTTCTCTCTCTCACACACACACACTTCAAATACACATGATTTCTAACTCTCTCTATATATCTGGCTCTCATTAACTCATATGATAGGATCTGTGATCAACAGAAAGGAAAATCCACAAGTAAAAACAGACAAAGGTGGTGTAGAGACAGAGATTTTGTAACAAAAGAATACTTTGTTCTTAAAGTTAAAAGACGTAGTAGTACTACTACGTTACTAACCAGCAATATAAACAGTTCATATTCTCAGAATCCCAAAAGAACACACAAAACCAATTTGTGGAGAAGAAAACTAGCTCCTTTCTCAAGCAGTGTTCTCCTCAACTCTTGCTTTTAGGGTTATCAGTATCTTCATTTGGGTAATCTTCAAAACTTGAAATCTTTCTTTCATGTATTTCTTAAAACCTGATCTGATGATGCATGTACCTTTTCACACCTAATGCTTTGATGAAAACATGAAAAGAAGTCACTTTCTTATATGAATCTCTTAATTAACAGCTTTCCTCTGCTGGTGTTGTGTTGTTACAGGAAGACTTCAAATCTAACTTCTCATTCACGTTTTCAAGCTGAATACATACTTTTCTTCAAGCATCTCCGTCGTCTATGGAGAACATATTTCAAATGAACAGCAACGCCAACAATGAAACTCATCTTCCACCTGGTTTTCGCTTTCACCCAACTGATGAAGAACTCATCACATATTACCTTATTAAGAAAGTCTTGGACAGTAGTTTTACTGTAAAAGCTATTGCTGAAGTAGACCTCAACAAGTGTGAACCTTGGGATCTTCCTGGTAACAACCCACAACTCATCATCTTTCAACTCGAAACCATAACTTTGATGTTCATGTTATTAAGCTCTTGCATTTGGTTATTAGTTTCTGAAATCTTTGTTGGTGCGTTTGTTATTACAGGGAAAGCCAAGATGGGAGAAAAAGAGTGGTACTTTTATAGCTTGAGAGACAGAAAGTACCCGACGGGTCTGAGAACAAACAGGGCAACTGGATCCGGGTACTGGAAAGCAACGGGAAAAGACAGAGAGATTTATAGCTCAAAAACATCTGCTCTTGTTGGTATGAAGAAAACTTTAGTGTTTTACAAAGGTAGAGCTCCAAAGGGTGGGAAAAGTAATTGGGTCATGCATGAATATCGTCTTGAAGGCAAACTTGCTTACCATTATCTCTCTAGCAGCTCCAAGGTACTCTCTCGAGATTCAAACATAATTTCATTTTAGCAAATTATTATCTTTTCGTGAAAATATTGCAGCAAATTATTTATCTTTTATCATGATAATGTTCCTTAGTATCAGAATAGAAATCTCTCTGATTGTGTTTCTGCATGGTTTTGCTTTTCTGTGATGATGACTGATAAGAAACACCAGAGATGTTTGCATCATCATCTTCAGATATTTTTTTAACTCATGTTGGATCAGAGCAAAGAAGTAAATACTAATCTGTATAGGTATATGATAAAAAAGAATGTTTACTATTTATGTCATAGTTATGGGCACTAGAGTCATTCGACAACTATCACTTGCAAGTATTGTAATCATTAGAGCCAATTTTTTTGCAATAGTGTGTGTGCTTTGTACAATGTTGTTAACTCACTTTAGAACGTAAGTTCAAATCATATTTCCAACTAATATTCTAATAATAGTAGTTGAAAACTTGAATCTGTTGTATTTGACTGATCCGACTTGAGGATTCTTATATTCTCCCTATCTAGATATCAGGATTTCTCCCCCATGTTACATGTAGTTAACCAAATGTGTAGGTCATATAGTTCATACAAATTTGAATTTCTACTTGATTAGATTCGCGGATTCGGTCTGTCTTAGTATTTGTATGTGTTGTACTGATGCTGAACTGCTACGCAAATGTAGGATGAATGGGTAATTTCAAGGGTGTTTTCAAAGAGTGGAGGAGGAACTACTCCTAGTACTACTGCTTCTAGTATTATTAGTACGAGTAGTTTTGGTACCAGTACTGGTGGTGGGGGAGGAAAGAAGAAGGGTCATGGAAATGGTGGTAGTGGTTCTGGTTGCATCTATTCATCTGAAAGTATTGGATCTCCAATATCGTCATCAACACTTCCGCCTTTACTTGATTCATCTCCATACGTTCCACACACAGCTGACCGTGCAGATAGTTGCTCGACTTATGAAAATGAAAATGTTGCTGTTGCACGAGAGCAGCACGTGCCCTGTTTCTCCACTCTCACCAACGCTGGAAATAATAACAACTTAGTAATGATGAATCAGAACCATTCATCGTCTTCTTCAGGAGGGTTTGGATCAACATCATCTCCATCGTTGATGATGATGATCAACCAAAGCAACAATCATCAGCATCCTCAGGTAATGGACCCACCAATGCAGACGCAGCAGCAGTTAGGTTGGAGTGGAGAGTTATCAGCATTTCAAAGTCTGAGATCATTGCAGGAGAAACTTCAGATGCCTTTCTTTTACTCTGCTTTAGCTCCTCCTCATCATGATCATCCTATGTCATCGTCTGACCCACCACAACAATATCATCAGACGAATGAGATTAATGGTGGGTGTAACTCAGCTCGTACCAGCTGGATGTTCAATGATCATGCATCTGATAATCAACATCAGAAAGTAGAGAAGAATCGTATGCAGGTTGGGAATACTGAGTTTGATTGCCTCTGGACTTACTAAATGAAGCAATCAGGACGGTCTCTTAATTACTGTTTTATTAGTTTTTAGTATGGCTTATCAGTTTAGCTGGTGGTTTAATTAGTATTGCTTTCTTAATGATGTCTGTGACTTTCCTTGGGAGTCTATGATTCTTGTGGTTGTAGAACTTATGCGAACTTAATTACCATCTTGTATCACTATACATGCTGGCTACTACCTATTTTGGCTTTCGTTTTATGCTTTTTTTGATCATCAATATGATTTGCTACCGGACCAGCAAGAGCCAAGAACCGTTCAAGATATGAATGGCCTTGCGGTCAAACGAGCCACTTGACCACTTAAACCAAGTGTATTCATTGTTGTACAGTCTCATGCTAACAAGTTTTTGCAAAATGATTGAGGAGTTGTATGTACAAAGCAATCATGATTTGAAAAAGTATGTGCCGGATGCTGATGATAAAGAGATAAATGTTTGCATCAAAATGAGAATCAGTGCAAATTCCGATGAAATACTGCATAAAGAGTGATATATGTTACACTTTCTTGGCATTACATGACAATAATACATTAATATACTTATGACGTTAATCAGATACATACAAGTTTGGAAATGTGGAATCCAGAGATAGAAATAAGTGTTATGACTGTATATATGTATTTGTAATTGCATGAATACGCATAGGTTATTTTACTCTCAGCCTTTGAACTGCGATATCTGAGTTTGACACAAATGAGGTAATAGCAATCATGATATTTTTCTGAGTTTGTTTTGTAAGTATATGTATCTGGTCATAAAGTACACCAGAACTTCAGTGATGTAAGTCATATGCATGAATCATCATCATCGATCAGTAGTACCATATTACTGCAGCTAACATTGATCATATGCATCTTAAGTATGTATTTCATAAGAGTACCACTTATTCTTTTGATTGGTTGCTATCAAGTATATTAGCCATATTCATGAGTATTTATGTTCCATTTTATTTTATTTTTGTAAGCATTTATACTCCATATGATTTAATATCCAATTTTTTAAGAACTATTATTCTCTTTGCTAAACCTAATTTATAATTTTGAATTTTAAGCAGTATTTGATCATGGAAATCTACGAGGTTAAGAGGTGGGTCAACGTACCATGCATGTGTTCTGTTTTATCCAGGCCCAAAATAGACTTCCAAATTCCTTTCTTCTTTCTGTGGAACGAGTGTTGAGCTGCTATATTGGGTGTACAGGACAATCTCAAAACAGCACGCTTAATGTCTAATTGAGTGAAAATATTGGACCGTTCTTCCGGGTCCACTACCATTCCCTTGGGTCCACCATCCGCGGCCCCCCTGAGTCCTGACGACCGTCGGCAGCAAATCAGGACATATATTAATTTCATTTTTGTTAGATTTCCTTATTGATGAACATTCAATAGCTCCACTTTTTTATAGGAAGTCTTATGGTGTAATCCAACCTATTTAAAATGTGGAAAAATAGTGGAATGTCAAGTGTAGTGGCTTCCAAGTTAAGGTCTTCCACAGTTTTTCCAAGCCATGTTTCATGATTTTGTGGGATGGTCCGTGAAATTTATGAAAGCGCTAATCAGATTAGCGTAAAACGCGCTATTCAGAATAGCATGCTAGAAGACGGAAAGCGCCAGTAAAAATAACGCACAACGGTAATTTAAATACTGAATAGCGCTTTTTATTTATCTGTAGATTTAAAAAGAGACGTTAAAAATCTAATTGGTGAGGAAAAAAACGCTATTCTAAATTGCGTTTTTCTAGCGCTATTCTTATTAGCGTAAAATGCTATTTTGAATAGCGTTTTTACTATTCCACCATTACGCTTGCACTTCCATCCACAATTCCAAATGCTGAGGTGGCGTGGAAGATGAAAGATGGAACTCTTCCACCATAATAAGACTTGCTCTTAAAGGAAACATTTGGATAACCAACATGAACACATAGTAGGAATATTATAGTAGATGACTAAGGACAATTAATTGAAAATTGCTCGGGTTAATTTTGTTTAGGAAAAATTATGCTAAGGCCAGACCCGTGGGTTATCCATAATATCTATCAAACCGTTAATTAAAAGAAGTTTAAATCTAGACCCCGAAATATTAAAAGACGTTGTTACCTATGTATATTGCCAAACTCATAATTAAATAAAATTTAAATTTAGGCCCAAAATTATAAAAATATAGTGTAATTTGATGTTCCAACCACCTCCGACCACCACCGTCAAACCACCTCCGACCACCACTGCCAGCCACCTCCAACCACCGCCACCGCCGCCAACCGCTACCCACTACCGCCAACCACCACCTTCCACCACCACCAACACATGGATGTGTACACATAAGTTACACATGCATATGACATGTGTATCCAGAAGTTACACATCCATATGACATGTGTAATGCGAAGTTACACTTGTATATAGATGTGTACTCGGTATTACACATGTGTACGCAGAAGTTACACATGTGCAATTAAAGGTTACAGGGGAGTACGGATGTGTATTCATTAATTATATGCATGTGTAATGATAAATCCATGTGTAGTCCACAGTTACACATGCCATAACAGTTGCACATCAAAACAAACATACAAAAGTTACATGTATTAGCCTTAATATTTATTTACAATAATTTCTCCGTCTATCAATTAGAGTATCAATTATAATAATCAGTTGTTATTGATAACAATACACAAGTTAAGACACTTGATATGTAAAACAAAATCCTAGAAATGAGCTACCACATCCTACAATAGAACTTTTCCCATCCATTTTTGCCTTCTTCGATACCAAAATGCTTGCATTTCTGCAACATTCGTACAACAAGAGCTTCAAAAGTGATTTCATCTGAAAATTTCAAATAGCTAGACCACCTACACGAAATCACTTTTTATCATCATAAAGGAAATGTCTATTCACTATGATACAGTATAGATCAACAATCAGAAAACTATTCGAAGAAATATAATTTATTATAATTACCACCACCTTCTTGAATCACAAACTCAATAGAGTAGTTACAAGAATCTGCAATTCCACCACCATCATTTAAAATGATACCTCTACTTATTTCTCCACCATTCTCACTATCGCCAGCTCCAATACCACCACCAGCAACACTCTGCAATTCAGAGTCAAAACCAATAACAATACAAGAACAATCAAACAATCAAAGCGAAATATACTTTTCATTGAACTCTACAAACACTGAAAAATCATATTCATACAGATTTCAGATTTAGTTACACACTAGCTGACTTGTGTAACTGAGAGTTACACATGCATATAACATGTGTAATTGGGAGATACACATGCATCTGACTTGTGTAACTTTCAGTTACACATGCATATGGCATATGCATTTATCATGAACTTGAAAGCCTAAGTTACTTAAAGCACAGTGTTACAGTTTTTGGCTCAATCAAAAGCAAAATATCAGATACATGCACTAAGATAGGCTAACTGAGTATGAAAAAGATGGATAAATTTAATTTGGCTAAGTGTGTCATGTATTCATAATAAATGTGCCACAAAACTGATGTATTTATAGCAAGATAACACACACAAAAATGAAGTTAATTACCTAACGCAATGCCAAAAAGAAGTTACACACACGATATGCCATAATCTAAGAAACGAAAGAGAAGAAAAGTAATTCGGTTCAAAAAAATAACATATATAACTTGTTTCGGCATGCTCGACAATATACTGCCAATGCCGACATATGATCGAAATGAACCAACAATCATGATCGACTTTAAAACGCTTCTGGCATAATACTTTCATTGGAAATCAATACCGGAACCATCTGTGCCGGTACATTCTTTAAATTCATTTTAACGTTGGTACATGTGCCGGCGTGGTCGATAAATAACAAACCACGCCGATACTTAACTTTAGAAGTCACTGCTTCCTGTATGGTTTTCTTGAGGTACCGACATGGTAACTGTTAGAGCACTGCTCAGTCGAACTCGCAAGCATTGCTATCTCAAGCTTGTTTGTCAAGTTTAGTTTCCAAAACTATAAGTATTGATTTCTAGTCTACTTATAGCTAAGTCTCGGATTAGGATAGTAAGTGTAGTTGAGCATTGGACTTCACGGCGTTCATCGATTGAAGACGAAGAACTACTAAAGGGAGCTTGTGGAACTTCATCAACAAAATGTATGTGGAAACTTGAACTCATCTATCACTCAAAAGTCTATCTACTCTATATCCTATTTGATACAAAATTCGTATAGCTATATAGACTTTGATTATACACATTTGATATTGCGAGCTGAGTTTAACTCGCTTACATATTTCTCGAAATATGTGTTGGTAAGCTTTCACTTTAACCAAACTCATCTTATATTCTTGACGAAAGTCAAAAGATGATCATGTGAAAATCGTCTGGTAACATCTTACATGATTTGTGTGAGACGGACATTTTATGTAGAATCAGAATGTTTCGTATTGATCATTCGATCACTTGGAAATTGCTTTGAAGCTAATAGTTTGTGTGAGACATCTATTGTCGCCTTCTAAGAATATTTCAATGATTGAAATGGGAGTTTAGAACAATTAACCATGATTGGATATAGCACAGTATGCGTACTTGTATGCTAAACTGTTGCATGTTATTCCAAGTCCGGGAATCATAGTATGCATACTGGTTGGTTAATGAAAGTCCGGGAACTTAGTATGCATACCCGTATACGTACTGACGTAAGTTCATGTCCGGAAATTCAACTGAGTTTGGAGGTATGCGTACCCGTTCACATACTGGCAAACCCAAACTTAGTCTGTCCACTTAAGTATGTGTACCCGTTTGCGTACTTGAGTAGGTTATGTTCTAAAATCGGTTTTTTCATGAACTAATACGTTTATATATTAAGGAATGCAATCTTTTGCAAACCGTGGATATAATGTTCATGAATTGATTCGAGTGAATCAAAATCGATTTTGCCTCAATTATGTCTTGTATACTTCTATGAGAATATAAACAATTAAACAACTTTAGAACTAGTTTCATTTGAGTCATTTGAACTTGTTAGAGCATTGCTCGGTCAAACTCGCATGCATTGCTATCTCAAGCATGTTTGTCAATGTTAGTGATCAAAACTATAAGTCTTGATTTCTAGTCTTCTTATAGATGTCTAGGACTAGGACATAGATAATGTAGTTGAGCCTCAGACTTCACGGCGTTCATCATTTGAATACGAAGAACTATTAAGGAGGGATTATGGAACTTCATCGACAAAAGGTATGTGGAAACTGAAACTCATCTATCAATTGGAAAGTCTATTTCTACTTTATCTCCTATGTTGAGACATAAGTCATGTTACGATATAGTTTTCTATTGTTCACATTTGAGTTTTCGATATGAGTTTAACTCACTTACATATTTCTCGAAATGTGTGTTGGTAAGCTTTCGCTTCGACCATGTTCATCTTATATTCTTGACGCAAGTCAAAAGATGATCATGTAAAAATTGTCGAGTAACATCTTACATGGTTTGTGTGATACAATCATTTGGTGTAGACTTGGAATGTTTCATTATGATTATTTCAATAACTTGAAAATTGTTTTGATGCTAATAGTGTGTGAAAACGGCTATTGTCATCCTCTAAGAAAGTTTCAATGATTGAAATAAGAGTTTAGAACACTTAACCATTATTGGATATGACAAGTTGTGTACTCTTGCACTTATGTAATCCATGTCCGAGAACCACAGTATGCATACCCGTATACGTACCTGTTGGCTTGAGAAATCCGTGAAACTAAGTATGCGTACCCGTTCGCGTACTAGCATAAGGTTCATGTATGAATATTTCTGCAGGGATTGGAAGTACGCGTACCCGTTTGCTTACTGCCGGAAACTAATCTTGGTCCGGGTATTTCAAGTATGGGTACCCGTTTGCATACTTGAAGGTTAAAGTTTTATAATCGGTTGTTTACATGAACTTAAACATTTATATAATAAGGAATGCAATTTTGCAAACCGTGGCTATAATGTTCATGAATTGATTCGAGTGAATCAAACCGATTTTGCTTCAATTGTGTTCTTGTATACTTCTATGAAAATCTAAGAAATTGAACAACTCTTTAACTAGTTTCATATGAACTAGTTATGGTTAAGATGAATAAGGTTGATATGAAAGTGATCATATGGCTAACCTTGGTTAAATATTGTTGAACCAACATGGTGTACACGTTTAGGTACGATTACATAAACCTAAATGAGGGTACATTTCATTTGTGTGTAACAAGCTAAGTTCGATCTAACGGTTGAAAGATATTAGCTTTGTTGAATCAAGTTTTTCATCTAACGGTGAATATTGAATGCTTTGTTACCAAGGTAACTTAGATTGCAAACCCTGATTTGAAAATTATATAAAGGAGAACTCTAGCAACTGGGAAACCTAATCCCCACACTTCTGTGTGTTACTAGTTTCATAGCTAGAGTCAGTTCTCCTTTAACCTTAGGTTTCTCTCGAGACCCTGTAGGTTAACGACTTGAAAGACTTCATTGGGATTGTGAAGCCAGACCCAACTATTTTCTCTGTAGTTGCGTGTTCTGAACTTGCCCGATTCTATCGTTTGAGTAATATCTTCTCTAAGATTTTCTTGAGTTTTAATCTCCGATAGGTAAGATAAAAAGTAATCATAAACACCTTCGTCTCATCGTTTGTGATTCCACAATATCTAGTGTCGCCATCATACAATTTAGATTATTGTGAGGTGATTGATAATACTAGGCTATTCTTCGGGAATATAAGTCTGGTTTATCAATTGGTTCCTGTTCACCTTGATTTATCAAAGGAAAGAATAAAACTCATAGGTATTTCTGTGGGAGACAGATTTATCTATTCCAATAGGATTTTCTGTGTGAGACAAATTTCTTTATAAATTCTTTGACTTTGGGTCATATCAACTCTTAGTTATTGGTGAGATCAGTTAAGGAAATCAAGTACGTAGTATCTTGCTGGGATCAGAGACGTAAGGAGCGCAATTTTACCTTGAATCAGTGTGAGATTGATTAGGGCTCAACTACAGTCCAGTCTGAAGTTCATTGGTAGTAGGCTAGTGTTTGTAGCGGCTTAATACAGTTTGGTGTTCAAACTGGACTAAGTCCTGCGGTTTTTATGCATTTGCAGTTTTCCTCGTTAAAAAAATTCTGGTGTCTGTGTTATTTATTTTTCGCATTATATTTTGTTATATAATTGAAATATCACAGGTTATGCGTTGAATCGATCATTGGGAAATCCAACTTTTGGTTGTTGATTGAAATTGATTGATCCTTGAACATTGGTCTTTGCTACCGTTCAAGTTACTTCTCTAAAATTCAATCGGGCTCGCAGATTTCTTTGTTGATTGAAAATTGAATTGAGAGTTAGATATATAAACTCCTTGATATACTTTTCTCTAGATTGAGTCTGACTGTCTAGTTGATTCTCTTTAATGTATATTGGAGTAAGTCCTCTCAGATTGCCAAACGAATTTTTGGGGTGTGGTTGTTGTACCCCTGCATTTTCAATTGGTATCAGAGCAAGTAAACACATTAAAGACCTCATTAGTCTGTGTTTATAGCGATCTGATATGGATAAAAGTGCTATCTCTGATAAACGCATCGCCAGAAATAAAAGTCTTGTTTCCATAAAATCTATTAAAGAGAAAGATTTGTCAATCTCGTATATGGATAAACCCAGTGTTCCAATGAAACAAACTTGCATTGACAAGTGTTACCCTGACTACTTTACTGAGGAGTCTGACTCTGAAGTTGTAAGGAATGCAGACAAAGAGAGTTCAGAAATTCTAAAACTTGTTAGAATTCAGGCTGATAATGTCAATTGGTTGAAACACAAAGTCAATGTCCTTGTTGGTATGGTAAATGAGCGTGACTCTCTCCTAAAGTCCCTTCATGAGGAAAATGCCTCTGTATGTCCTTCACATACCTTGCACGAGGGAAAACTCAAAGAGGATGCTTTGGAAACTGAACTTCTTTTGAGTAAACTCTCTATTCAAGAATGTTCCAAAGAGTCCACAATACCAAATGCTTCTGATAGAACTGTAAAAATTTATGTTCCCGAAGCAAAATATATCGAAATCCCTTCCTATTGAAAAAGATGTGCTTATATCTTCCTCTGATCAAGGAATATCCACATCATATGAAAGGAAAAAATCTCCCAAAGATGGTATTAAGACTGTTCCCTTTAATCACTCAGGTGATCAAAGCGTATGTCTCTTTTGTGATTCAAAAAGACATGTTGAACAAAAAAGGAATTATAGGTTGAATGATAACTCAATTGCTCATCTTCAACACACCTTAGATTTAATTCTCAAAGGTGTAACTGACATTCATATGTCTAAATCAATTGGTTTCAGTACTCACCTTGTGTACCCTACCATGAAAGTCATTTCGATGTGTTCCTCAAATGTTCAAATGCGAAACAGTCTTCTTAAACTATTTCGCCGAAGAAGAACTCATGGATATTCTTCAACCAAAAAGGGAGATAATGATGTTCATGATGTGAAAAAGGTACCAGAAGAAGGAGATGAAAATGGAGAGATGGGAGACTACCTAAAAAGGATAACTGAAGGATATAAAGAAATCATCAATAGGCTATCGATTCCTCTTGCCAAAATTCTTCAGGTAAGAATCAATACTATGCATCGTATCTTGAGGATACTAAGTTTTATGAGAACTTTTCACATCATAATGTTTTTCCTCCAAATTTCAGGAGAAAGAGGTTTAACCGGAAACAACATTCATTTGATGAGCTCAAAGCTCATACTTGTGCCAATTAATCACAAAGTTGAATTCTCACTCTCGAAAAATCCTGGTGGAGTGATATTTGATCAGGTATACTTGATAGCAAAAGTGTTTTCTAATTCTCCAGCTACTTACTTATCATTCTTAGTCGGGTTATCCTTTACAAACACTTTTGCACAAGTATTTGTTTTGTTTTTAATTTCTCAAGAAGTGTCAAAAATTGTTATGATCAAAAAAATTCTCTTATAAGAACAAATTTATCTGTGAGCTGAGTTCTGTGAATTTACTCACCTAGAAAATATTTGCTAAACTTATTTTGCAATTTTGTTGTTTTTGGTATTTTCACCAATGAGGGTAAGTATGCGTACGTACGTGTACCTACTTTACATGACACGGACCAAACTTGGGAACCCTAAATTATGTTTCCTGTAAAACCTTATAAATACAAAACCTTTTATGAGAGTATGCATACTCTAGTTTTGCTTTTTAAGGATGGGGTCTCCTCCAAGTTCTTGGGATTTTCCAGCTAATTCTATTGATGATATTGTTTACCTTGAGTTTGTTTTAAAGAAGAAAATGACCCTTGTTGAAGCTGACATGCTCGAATCATGTGCATCACGTTACTATGCTTTCTCTCATCAAGATCGAGAAAATGCTGAGATGGTCTCGGCTGAAGTGGTTCATGGTTTTCTCACTGATCTTGGGAAGGCCCAACTGAAGCTTGAGAACTCTATGAAGGATCTTAATATGCTACAAACTGAGTTGAAAAAGGTTAACTCGGACCTTGTTCTCATGAAGTCACATGTTAAGAATCTTCTCAAAGAGGATATCTTCTCTGAAAATACTGTTGATGCTTTCTGTCACAAGCTTGATGGTCCCGAGACTCATGAAGGTTCCGGTCATGAACTCTGATTATCGCTTGTGGTCTCTCTTCGGTTTTTAGTGTTGTTTTTGATTTTGTCTAGTAAACTTCTTATGAGAATTTTATTCTTGTGTTTTTTAAGAAGGATAACTAGGGTTTGGAATAGCCATTATTGTGAATACACATAGCTATTTCCAACATTTTCATCTTCATTGTTTTTAGATTTATTTATTTAAAGTCTAAGTCATTTGGAAGATTATGTTTGCAGTATTAATCTTTATAGTTTCATATATTGCAAATTATTATGGGATATGTTGTTTACGTCCGTGAACCTTGACTGTCCCATATTCGTTCAAAAGTTATCTCTATTATATGTCGGTATGAAAATATTGATAAAAGATATAATGAATTTTTGACAAACAAAGATTAAGTCTATTATATGTCATTGTGCAAATAGATGAAAAATAGAATGAATCTTTGTTTATTCTGCAGTATTGATCCTTCCCTGATCCACGTCTTTGTGTATATACTGTGTTGCTCCGTAAGTTTTCTTATGTCGAGTAAAGCTAATTGAATTGATCATTTTTGTGGCTAATTCAATTGTGATTTTTGGATACAAATTTACATTCTCATGTGATTTGATTATGTCCAAAGAAATCATTCTTTTCTCGTAGAATTAAGGTCGCTCTTGTGTTCTTTCGGGAATGACATTTTATGGGGGAGAGTTCTTTTTGAACTTGTGCTTAATCGCCATATCTTTATGGGGAGTGCGGTTGTGGAATATTCTAGGAGTTATCTTGTATCTTTATAAACTCCTTGATGAATGCATCTAGCTTCGGCTATATGATTCCATCTAAATAAGTTGGTATGTTATTCTCTTTTTGTCATGAACTATCTCTATGAAAATTTCATGAGGATCCCACTAGTTTTCGTACCTTTGCCAATTTATATTGACAAAAAGGGGGAGAATTAATGTGTAGTTTCATACTACAAATACATATGGTTTACGGATCATTATGTAAGGGGGAGTGGTTTTCATGTCGAGATGGAGTATTGACTAAGGGGGAGTGATACATATCACCATATTATCGTCAAAGTTGTTATACAATTGAACTTCGATGTTGTATAATGATACTATGACACTGTATAACCATGATTGAGAGCATTTGTTTTCTTATTTTTATCACTACGAATCTTCAACAACTATGATGCTGAGTGGAACACGTTTAGAATCATGGAGTACTTGGAAGTGACGAAGATTTCGAGTCGTGTTGAAGATGCCAAGGAGATCAAGCATCTGGATGAGAACTACAAAGTTTTATGTATTTTGTAATCCATATGTATTGATAGTTTTGTCACTAAAATTGACAAAGGTGGAGATTGTAAGAACTCTGCTCGGTTGAACTCGCAGGCGTTGCTGTCTTAAGCATGTTTGTCAATGTTAGTGATCAAAACTATAAGTCTTAATTTCTAGTCTACTTATAGATGTCTCAGACTAGGACATAGATTATGTTGTTGAGCCTCAGACTTCACGACGTTCATCATTTGAAGACGAAGAACTACTAAGGAGAGATTGTGGAACTTCATCAATAAAAGGTATGTGGAGACTGAAACTCATCTATCACTTGGAAAGTCTATTTCTGCTCTATATCCTATATTGGGACATAAGTCGTAGTGTTATATAGTTTTCTACTATGCACATTTGATATTTCGAGCTGAGTTTAACTCGCTCACATATTTCTCGAAATATGTGTTGGAAAGCTTTCGCTTCGACCAAGTTCATCTTATATTCTTGATGCAAGTCAAAAGATGATCATGTAAAAAATTCCGAGTAACATCTTACATGGTTTGTGTGATACAATCATCTGGTGTAGACTTGGAATGTTTCGTTATGATTATTTCAATAACTTGAAAATTTCTTTGATGCTAATAGTGTGTGAAAACGGCTATTGTCATCCTCTAAGAAAGTTTCAATGATTGAAATAAGAGTTTAGAACACTTAACCATTATTGGATATGACATGTTGTGTACTCTTTCACATATGTAATCCATAACCCGGAACCATAGTATGCATACCTGTACGCGTACATGTTGGCTTGAGAAATCCGGGAACCTAAGTATGCGTACCCGTCTGCATATTGGCGTAAGGTTCGTGTCCGAATATTTCTACTGGGATTGGAAGTACGCGTACCCATTTATGTACTTCCAGAAACCAATCTTGGTCCGGGTATTTCAAGTATGTGTATCCGTTTGCATACTTGAAGGTTAAAGTTCTAAAATCGGTTGTGTACATGAACTTAAACATTTATATAATAAGGAATGCAATCTTTGCAAACCGTGGCTATAATGTTCATGAATTGATTCGAGTGAATCAAACCGTTTTTGCTTCAATTGTGTTCTTGTATACTTCTATGAGAATCTAAGCAATTGAACAACTCTTTAAGTAGTTTCATTTGAGTCATTTGAACTAGTTATGGTTAAGAAGAATAAGGTTAATATGAGAGTGATCATATGGATAACCTCGGTTAACTATTGTTGAACCAACATGGTGTACACGTTTAGGTACGATTACATAAACCTAAATGAGGGTACATTTCATTTGTGTGTAACAAGCTAGGTTCGATATAATAGTTGAAACATATTAGCTTTGTTGAATCAGGTTTTTTATCTAACAGTGAATATTGAATGTTTTGTTACCAAGGTAACTTAGATTGCAAACCCTTATTTGAAAAATATATAAAGGAGAACTCTAGCAAATGGGAAACCTAATCCTCACACTTCTTTGTGTTACTAGTTGCATATTTAGAGTCGATTCTCCTTTAACCTTAGGTTTCTCTCGAGACCTTGTAGGTTAACGACTTGAAAGACTTCATTGGGATTGTGAAGCCAGACCCAACTATTTTCTTTGTAGTTGCGTGTTCTGATCTTACCCAATTCTATCATTTGAGTACTATCTTCTCTAAGATTTGCTCGAGATTTAATCACTGATAGGCAAGATAAAAAGTAATCACAAACACCTTCGTCTCATCGTTTGTGATTCCACAATATCTAAGTTCGCTTCTATACGATTTAGATTATTGTGAGGTGATTGATAATACTAGGTTGTTCTTCGGGAATATAAGACATGTTTATCAATTGGTTCCTGTTCACCTTGGTTTATCAAAAGATGGAACAAAACTCATAGGTATTTCTATGGGAGACAGATTTATCTCTTCCAATAGACTTTTCTGTGTGAGACAGATGTTTATCAAGTCTTCAACTTTGGGTCATAGCAACTCTTAGTTGTGTTTGAGATCAGCTAAGGGAATCAAGTGCATAGTATCCAGCTGGGATCAGAGACGTAAGGAACGCAACTGTACCTTGAACAGTGTGAGATTGATTAGGGTTCAACTACAGTCCAGTTCGAACTTCATTGGTAGTAGGCTAGTGCCTGTAGCGGCTTAATACATTATGGTGTTCAAACTGGACTAGGTCCCTGGGTTTTTATGCATTTGCGGTTTTCCTCGTTAACAAAATTCTGGTGTCTGTGTTATTTCTTTTCCGTATTATATTTTGTTATATAATTTAAATATCACTGGTTGTGTGTTGAATCGATCGATTGGGAAATCCAACTGTTGGTTGTTGATTGAAATTGATTGATCCTTGAACATTGGTCTTTGGTACCGTTCAAGTTACTCCTCTTATATTCAATCGGTCTCGCAAATTTCTATTTGCTGATTGCAGATTGAATTGAGAGCTAGATTTATAAACTCTTTGATATACTTTTTTAAAGATTGAGTCTGACCGTCTAATTGATTCTCTTTAAAGTATATTGGAGTAAGTCCTCTTAGATTTCCAAACGAATTGTTGGGTGCGGTTGTTGTACCCCCGCATTTTCAGAACTAGTTATGGTTAAGATGAATAAGGTTGATATGAAAGTGTTCATATGGCTAACTTCGATTAAATATTGTTGATTTAACAAGGTGCACACGTTTAGGTACGGTTACTCATATCTAAATGAAGTCACTTTTCATTTGTGTGGAACAAGCTAAGTTCGATCTAACGGTTGGAAGATATTAGCTTGAGTCTATTCAGGTTTTCATCTAACGGTGAATATTGATTGCTTTGTTACCAAGGTAGCATTGATTGCAAACCCTGATTTGAAGACTATATAAGGGAGAACTCTAGCAACTAGGAAACCTAATCCCCACACCTCCTATGTGATAGTAGTTGCGACTAGAGTCGATTCTCCTTTAACCTTAGGTTTTTCCAAAACCCTGTAGGTTAACGACTTAAAGGATTCATTGGGATTGTGAAGCCAGGCCCAGCTATTTTCTATGTATTTGCGAGTTCTGATCTTGTTGTTTTCTATTGTATTGAGTACTATCTTCTCTAAGATTTGCTCGAGATTTAATCTCCGATAGGCAAGATAAAAAGTAGTCACAAACATCTTCGTCTCATCGTTTGTGATTCCGCACTATCATGTTTCACTACTATACGATTAATATTATTGTGAGCTGATTGATATTACTAAGCTGTTCTTCGAGAATATAAGATCGGTGTATAAATTGGTTCTTGTTCATCTTGATTTATCAAATGACAGAACAAAACTCATAGGTATTTCTGTGGTAGACAAACTTATCTATTCAATAGACTTTTCTGTGTTAGACAGATTGGTTTATCAAGTCTTCAACTTTGGGTCGTAGCAACTCTTAGTAGTGGGTGAGATCAGCTAAGGGAATCAAATGCGCATTGTCCTTCTGGGATTCAGAGGCGTAAGGAACACAACTCTACCTTGATAAGTGTGAGATTGGTTAGGTCTCAACTACATTCCAGTCTGAAGTTAACTTGGAGTAGGCTAGTTTCTGTAGCGGCTTAATACAGTTTGGTGTTCAAATCTGGACTAGGTCCCGGGGTTTTTCTGCATTTGCGGTTTTCTCGTTAACAAAACTTTTGGTGTCTGTGTTATTTCTTTTCCGCATTATATTTGTTTATATAATTGAAATATCACAGGTTATGTGTAGTTCAACCAATTAGATAATCCAACCTTTGGTTGTTGATATAACTTGATTGACACTTGAACATTGGTCTTTGGTACCGTTCAAGTTGTTTCACATAATAATCAGGTTAGCGGATTTCTATCTCTTTGATTTGCTCATTACATTATGAAACAGAGATACAACTCTTGGATATATTTCCGTTGATTGAGTCTGAATGTCTAGTTTATTCTCTTGGAATTATATTGGAGTTTGTCCATACAGATTGCCTAAAAGAAATATTGGGTGAGTTTGTTAGACCCCCGGTTTTTCAATTGGTATCAGAGCATGCAAACACGTTTAAGACCTTATAAGTCTGTGCTTGTAGCAATATGACTCTATGGACAGTAGTGTTATCTCTGACAACGCAACACCAGTTCAGAAACATTCTGTCTTGGTTCAAAGCCTTGAGTCTTCTGAGAAATCTCCCACATCTTCTCCATTGTATGAAACTGGTTCAACTGGGAAAAACTCCTAGATGAACGGTTGTATGATCTTTCAGATGAAAGTGATTCAGACGAGGGATAAAAATTTTATGAGTAAGTCTCACAATATATCAAGCTTTTCGACCATCTCATAAAGAAAAAGAAGTCAACAGCTTGCTTGGCTGAATTTCTGACTCCTCTCTGTCAAGAAAATAGGAAATTGAGAAAACTCTTTAATGTATATGGTTGTGGTTATAAACTCTTACAATCTTTTCTTAAAGATCGAGAAGAAGATGTGCGTTCAAAATGTTTTGAATGTGAGAATCTTCATCGAAATATCTTTTTGTTGAAAGAAAGACTTGCAGAAACTGAAGCAAGATATGAATCTCAACAAAAATGTTTTAATGACAGAGAAATCGGCTTTCTCTCCAGAGAAAAACAATTTGAGGATGATCTAGTTGCTGCTCTTGATAAGGTAAAATCACTGGAAGAGAATCTGAAAAGATTCAGTGCTAGCTCAACAAAATTATCCACTATGTTGGGAGCATGTAAAGAACATTGTGATACGCGTGGTCTGGGCTATAGAGGAATAGACGCTCCAAGTGCTAGTAAAATCAATTTTGTCTGTGCTAATGACAAATTCCTAAGTGAAAATTTTAATGACATCAAAAATAAACTACCTTCAGCAGCTGATGTTCCCATGAACAAAGATTATCAACCTTCAAAAACGGCTCATATGAGAACAGTCAAAAACATTCCCTTCAACTGTTATTATTATGGAAACAAAGGTCACCTTGAAAGGAGATATCGTTTTCGACCGCGGAATGAAAAACTTCATAACATTCTTGTGTGGATGTCTAAAGAAGTAAGCAAACCTGCTTCTAATTATGCTGGTGTCAAAGGTCTAGTCTGCAATCAAGAAAAGTGGTGTGATAAGCCAATTCTTGGTTGTAAATATGACACCAAAACCGTTCACAATTGTAAAGGGAAGAATGTTATATGGACGACTGACTCGTTAAATTGCTCTGTGAAGAGAAGAAGCCATCGAAGGAAGAAAAAAATTTCAAACTCATTGTCTTTCGCTGAAGAAAGTCTTGTATCTAAAGTATCTGTCCCCGAATACATTCACATTAATAATCGTGTCTCGGAACTAAAGACCAGTATAAATAGGCTCAAGCGCAACATTAAGAAGGCAAGGAAGGCAGCAACTTCAGGTATTTCTTGTCCTCTTCTTGTTAATTCTCTTGTGACTAATCCTATTGACTTTTCTGTAGATATTCAAGAAAGTAAAAGGGAAAATGTCAATAGCCTTGATGAGCAATATGCTCATCAAATTACAACTTGACTTCTCAACTGATCATCCTCTTTGAAACCGTGTGAGGATGCTCATAATTCTCAAGAATTTTTTTTTGTCTTGAGAAAGTGGTCTTTGTTGTATTATTTTTTTGAATAAAATGATTATCTTACTGTTGAGCCCTGCTCCGATTAATTATTACATATTGTAATATATTTGATCAATAACTCTTGAGAACAGTCTCTTTGTTGCTTACCTTGAAAACTCTTGTTTTGTATTCTTAATGACAGTTAATCTGTTGATTTCAACAACTACTTTATGCTCACTTCTGAGCTAAGTTGTTTTGTTATTAGAATATGTTTCCATCAAAACATATTTTTAAATAGGCTTCATTGGCTTCTTGGTTCTGATCCTGGCTCATAATCATGAACGTTTGTGCACCAAACCCTTATCGAACGTAAACGAGTAACCCTAGGGTTTCCCTATGAAGCACTCATATATATGTATCATGGTTTTCCTCTTCTCCTGATACATACACGTTCTATAACATCAAAATTTCTCTTGAATCTTTGTGGTGTGCATAATGGATGGATGCAAAAAGGAAGACAAAGTTGAAAAGGGCAAGGTTATTGATTTTCACAAGAACCTTGTTTTCATAACTTTCTATCATGTTGTTGATCATGTAAATAAACTTCCAGTTCATATGTCATCTCAATTGGTAGGAAATCTTCTTCGAGATTTTGAGGTCGTACGTGAATAACTTGGAATTGCAACAAAGAATCTTGAATTTCTGAAAAACGAACTGAAGAAAGCAACTGATGAACTTGTTCGTTTTCGATCTCTGGTTGCTGGTCATGTCTGATGACTTTCGATTGCGTTCTTCCAAGGAGTTATATTTCTTAATTTCTAGGAAACTTCTTATGAGAATTTATTCTTGTGTTTTAAGAAGGATAACTAGGGTTTGGAATAACAATTATTGCGAGTACATATATCTATTGCCAACGATTTTCATCTTGCAATATTTTTAGATTTATTTATTTAAATTCTAAAGTTTATTTGGAAGATGAATTTGCAGTATTAATCTTTATTGGTTTCATATATTGCAAAAATTATTATGTGATATGTGTGCGCCCGTGAACTATGATTGCCCCATATATGTCAAAAGTTAAGCCTATTGTGTCATTATGCAAATATTGATGGAAGGTAGGATGAACTTTTGATTAAAAAGATTAAGTCTATGATATCATTATGCAAATATTTATAAAAAATAGAATGGATCTTTGAATTTTGCGCAGTATTGATCTTTTCTTGATCCACTTGTATGTGAAAGTACTGTGCGGATCCGTAAGATCTCTTATGTTGAGCATTTCCGATTAAATTAATCATAGGTTCACTTGTGGTTAATTTAATTGAGTTTTCTGGATACAAATTCATCTTTCATGTAATTTGTTAATATCCAAAGAAATCCTTATTTTCTTGCAAAATTAAGGTCGCTCTTGTTGTTCTTTCGGGAATGACATTTTATGGGGGAGAGTTCTTATTTGAACTTGTTCTTAATTGCCAAATCTTTGTGGGGAGTGCGGCTGTGGAATATTGTTGGGGTTTTCTTGTATCTTTAAACTCCTTGATGAATGCATTTAGTTTCGACTATATGATTGCATCTAAACAAAGTTGATATGTTTTCTTTTAGTCATGAAGAATCTCTATGAGAATTTCATTATGATCCCACTAGTTTTCGTACCTTTGCAAATTTATATTTTGCAAAAAGGGGGAGAATTAATGTGTAGTTCACACTACAAATACATATGATTTACGGATCATTATATAAGGAGGGGTGGTTTTCATATGAGATGAAGTATTTACTAAGGGGGAGTGATACATATAACCATAATGTTGTTGTAAAAGTTGTGATACAATTGGACTTTGATGTTGTGTAATAATATTATGACACTGTATAACAATACGAAAACATCTTGTTTTTATATATTGTTATAGTTACGGATCTCCAACAACTATAATGGTGAGTTGAACACGTTAAGAATCACTGGAGTACCTGGAAGTGACGAAGATTTTGAGTAATGTTGAAGAACCAAGGAAATCAAGCATTTGGATGAGAAGCTACAAAGTTTATTTGTTTTGTAATCCATATGTATTGATAGTTTTGTCACTAAAATTGACAAAGGAGGAGGTTGTTAGAGCACTGCTAGGTCGAACTCGCAAGAGTTGCTATCTCAAGTTTAATTTCCAAAACTATAAGTCTTGGTTTCTAGTCTACTTATAGCTAAGTATGGGATTAGGATAGTAAGTGTAGTTGAGCATTAGACTTCATGGCGTTCGTCTATTGAAGACGAAGAACTACTAAGGGGATCTTGTGGAACTTCATTAACAAAAGGTATGTGGAGACTTGAACTCATCTATCACTCAAAAGTCTATCTACTCTATCTCCTATTTGAGACAAAATTCGTATAGCTATATAGACTTCGATTATACACATTTGATATTTCGAGTTGAGTTTAACTCGCTCACATATTTCTCGAAATATATGTTGGTAAGCTTTCGCTTTAGCCAAATTCATCTTATATTCTTGACGAAAGTCAAAAGATGATCATGTGAAAATTTCCTGGTAACATCTTACATGATTTATGTGAGACAGTCATTTCATGTAGACTCAGAATGTTTCGTATTGATCATTTGATCACTTGAAAATTGCTTTGAAGCTAATAGTTTGTGTGGGACAACTATTGCCTCCTTCTAAGAATGTTTCAATGATTAAAATGGGAGTTTAAAACAATTAACCATGATTAGATATAGCACAGTATGTGTACTTGTATGCTAAACTGTTGCATGTTATTCCAAGTCCGGGAACCATAATATGCATACATGTACGCGTATTGGTTAGTTAATGAAAGTCCGGGAACTTAGTATGCATACATGTATGCGTACTGGCGTAAAGTTCGTGTTCGGAAATTCAACTGAGTTTGGAGATATGTGTACTTGTTCGCAAACTGACGAACCCAAACTTAGTCCAGCCACTTAAGTATGCGTACATGTTGCATACTTGAGTAGGTTATGTTCTAAAATCGGTTTGTTCATGAACTAATACGTTTATATATTAAGGAATGCAATCTTTTGCAAACCGTGGCTATAATGTTCATGAATTGATTCGAGTGAATCAAAATCGATTTTGCTTCAATTGTATTTTGTTGTTGATGGTGGTTTTTCGGTTGGGCGAAAACTGTAAAAGTCTATCTACCTTATCCGGCATCATAAGTAGTAGACCTTGATAGGTCTGTATTCAGCAAGGAATTTGAAGAATATATCGAAATATGATGAGTGTCTATGCCTCTCTTCATATTATATTAAAACTCAAGCTCCTAGATGAATTGTTCACTAGTATAGAGCCTAATGAGTATTTGAAGCTCCTAGCTACATTATCCACTAATGCATGGCCTTCTAAGTATTTTTCCATGCTGTGATCCCCAGTTGAACTCTTAATACTGACATGACATGAAAATTAATGTTCGCTCGTAGTGGAGTAACATGAATTTCTAGAAGTGTCGGGATTAAGATATGCAAAATTCAATTTTTTTAACCTAATCAATTCGCAAAAATTAGGTTTTTTGCGGTTTGCGCAATATTTCGGACCTTATTGGTCGAGGCCAAACCTAGGCAGGCTAGGAAATTTATCCGCCATCGACTAGTAGGAGCAAAATCCTACCAAAAGTATAAATCAAGAAACAAAGAGAAACTGCAGAAAATAAAGATAACAGCAAAAGGAGCGCGGCCAAATCACTTGGCCGGACAGTTTCCCCTAGCAGGCGCTGCCCGTGGCCGATAGGCCACATCCCATATTATTGCCTGCTGGCCCTCTTTCTCATCAACCAATCAAAACGCTTTAAATGCGCATCACACACTTTTGATTAAAAGTGGAAGTTGGCTGGTTGTACGCCTAATTCTTTAAGGAATTGAACATAGGCTTCCCATGTTAGTCTCAAAATTATCAAGGCCATACGTTTTTTCCAGCCAACTCGACGAGCCTGGCCTCCTCCCAGCACATCCAGACAAGCTCCATGATACTCACTGGCGTGTCCAGTTTTATTCCAACCAATCGGAATTCTCATAGCACACCAACAACAACCCTAACCGCAAGCCAAAATTATATCGCGCGAATGAAAATGGTTCGGTAGAATTAAGACCGCATATGGTGGTCTTAAATCAATCCTGACTGTCCGACTTTACCAGCCGAATTGATCGGTCTAGATTTAATCCTAATCAACGGGCAAGTTACGGATGTGCTTACCAGCGGCCGAGGTATATCTCTGGCCTATATAACAGCTCGCAGCTCGCAGCCAATACTTAAAATCGTTTTCTCAAAATAGGTTGGCCACACGAAACCCTAATTTATGTTAGCGGCAGCACATTCGAAAAATGATATCAGCCTTCCAACTTCGCTAGCCGAATCGACCGGCCTAGATTACATGTTAATCAACTATCAAGGTACGGATATGCTCACTGGCTGCCCATCTATAGTTCCGACCAATTGTATTTCTCCAATCTTGCCAGCAACGCCGCGATTCGCTCACCCAATGAGCGTCGGCCACGCAGATTTAAAAGCCTCGGGTTCGACCAGTGGCAGTGTATAACTGCCGCAAAACAATCCTAGCCACCCTACTTTGATGTCCAAATTGATCGTCCCAGATCTAATTCCGGAAGACCAATAAAATGTTGTCATGATCACCTGGCGCCCCTCTTCCATGAGGGCCGATCGGCCAATCCACAGACTACCCATACGGCTCTCGACGACCGCCCAAAGATGGATGGACACTCTTCTTATAGGAGTTTTAAATAAATTAGCGGCAAGCAATAAATTCCGCAAATCATCTCATTCATCCAATTTGGCTAACCAATTTAACCGGTCTAGATTTAACTTGGGCCGACCAATAGGATGTTAAAATGGCTACCAGCCATCACTCTCTTATAAAGACCGACCAGCTCACCTTTGGCGTGCATGAATAGCTCCTGGCAGCTTCCTGAAGATGGTCGGTCATGCTCCTTTAAAGACATTAAGCTTCGCGACTAATTTAAACAAGCTTTATACAACGATGCTTTATGAGCATCGATTATTTGAGATGCTTGCTTAAAAGCGATGCTTTATACGCATCGACTACAAACGATGTTTTATAAATATCGATTTCAAAAATAATTTAATTATTTGACTTAAAAAGCATTACATGCTATTTCTTGCGGGTAGTCTCATGACTTGACTCCTAACATATGACCGCCCACCGCCTAGCTTGCGCGTGATTGGTCAAATATCTAGGTATTTCAAGCAAGACCCACTCAGCAAATTGCTACATATTGTCCACGAAAATACTCGAGACATCATGTCACAAACTGGGGGATGTTCATCAGGGTATTGGTCTGACGGTTTACAGCGTGCGGCGTGCAACATACCCATTATAAGAAAGTGTCAGGAAAGGCAGACAGTTAGTGGGGCGCATAAGTAGTGGGTGTAAACTGACCTGTCTTCCCTCATGGTAAGATGTGGTTTCCAACATTTTTTCACGAACCCCACTTCTCATCGCTCAACTACTTCCACTTCCTATGAGATCAGGGTGCGTCAATTATGACTTATATAAATAGGTTTTCAACCTATTTCAACCAACAACAGTTATCAACACAAGTATCCAGAAAACACCAAAAAACTTATAGTTTACATTCCTTAAGCAAGTTCACATTGTGATACAAGTCATAAAGAATCAAACCTTCAGAGTTAACCATTCCGATCTCAACACCTTCTTCGATTCCCTCCTTAAGATCAATCCTTCTCCTTCATTTTGTGACCGAAGCAAGGCTGGAACGGTCATTTCTTGGTTTAGGCCAGAATTTTACAGATTGATCTCTCGAATCTAAAGTACTCACGTGCATTGCATTTGTTTAGGGTTTAGATTTGTTTCTCGGCAGCACTCCCAAATTTACCATTTCCAGCAGAATCAGTTTTTACCCTACTACAAATTGGCGACCACGGTGGGAGATTAATCTCTCGGTTGCAAAAATCATTTTCCCAATTCCATTTTCAATTTCCTAAATTTCTCAAGATGGGTGATCTTAAGAATGGTTCAGAAACCCCCAATCCTAATTTTACTTCTCCTAGCCCTGACAATACTTCACATGTTATTGCTGAATCCGTTCTTTCATTCAAAACCCTTGTCGAGGCTATGGAGTCTCAATATTTAACAACTATTCACGATTTGGTCAAAATCCTGAATGATATTGTCAGGAATCAAGCTACTATTATTAAGACGCGGGACGAAGTATTTACGCTTTTGAAAGTCCTCAAGGATCAACTATCAAAGGAACCAACACGTATTCATTCTGGAGGAAACGCTATCAACAATTCATTTTGGATCAATACTGATGGTAGTAGTCCTTCTTCCAAGATTCATATTTCTTTTCTTAGTGAGGAAGATGAAGTCTATGGTCATGTTGAATGGAAAGGTATCCACCAACCTAACTTGTCTGCTCATGAAGATCAAGAGATGTTTCCTCAAACTCGGAAACAAGATTCATGGGATTTATCACATTCTCATCAGAGTCATTGAAATGAAAAGGTGATTTCATTATGTGCATCCTTCTAGGAAAATATCAATTCCCATATTGCATCAGAAGCTGCTAAGAGATCCGCTGCTGCTTTACGCAGTCGATCTGAACCGTCCCATAATGAAGAAGCTCGTAAAGATGTTCAGGAAAGCAGGCGTCCTTCCAATAAAAGATCCAGCCTCCAGTCAATCACTAGTGAAGGTGGAAATAGAATGCATCTAAGGAACGGCTATCAACAACATAAACATACGGCACCAGCGCAGCAGACAACTCAAACCCGGAAAGATGCGACTAAAATGCCTGCACAGCAACAATAAACTGGAGAGGATGCTCTAATCTTCCCGTTTCCAATTGAATCGGTAATCTAACTCCTAGAAGCATGGATTCAAGATGGCGTCATCAAGCTACCTCCTATCAGACATCCTCCAACTGAAGAAGAAATGGAAAATCCTAAATATTGCCATTACCATAGGTTCGTCAATCACCCCACCAGCGATTGCAACAAATTGAAGCGCATTTTCAAAGAAAATGTGGATGTAGGAAAACTTAAACTAAGCACTGAGGGAGTCCACACAGATCCTCTTCCCATCAGGAGTTGCATGGTTTCTGGGGACTCCATCCACAAAACCGTACAGTCCATGATGGAGTATTTATGTGAGATTCTGTATTTCTCCAAGGCACAACGTCAAGACATATTTGCATCCCTCAACCGTGTTGTTTCAGGAAAGCAACAATAGGCGAGCTTCCGAACGCAAGGAATCAAGGAGGAGTTTCTTCACCGAAAATAAAAGAGGGTAAATAATAGAAGGAGAAATAAACTCATGGATGTGAGTTATATGAAAGGAAGAAAGTCATCCTTTGGGCCATAACGGCGGATCAAAGCCTTTTAATGTTCGTGGTCGTGGCCAACATCACCGCCTATGTTCTCCTAAAGCTCGTGGACGTAGCTAACACTACTTATACCTCTCCGCTCATCCAAGATTCATGGTCGTGGTTACCAAAGCCCATGACCACCATCATCAAGCCCCTCCCTGTCGTGTCCGCAGCCACCGCTCCTCCCTGTCAAGGATCGTGACCATAGACAGTCAAGCTCCAGCCAACCTGTTTTGTTTCCACGAAAATGCAGTCTCTTCTGATCTCAACTGCTGCTAAGAACCGTTGCTGCTCATTTGTTGATACCAGACGGAGCTTCACCATAACAACAACAACTACGGACAAAGGTAATTCGAACTTCTGCATATTTTATTTTCCCATGAAAGAAGTAATAGAGTCACCAGTATGGAGTAAAGATGGTGATATCTTTATTATGGTAAACCCACCGACAATACGAGATAGAACCACGTAAACCACACTTGGAGACTGAGGCTCAACACGGAATCCCTTCACTGTCAAGGACCTCTTCAACTCAGAAGAGACGGTCAAACAAGAAACCGTGACAAGGTCACCACTCTTCAAATATGTAGCGTAAGCATATCATCACCTCCCTATATGGAAGGCGCCTGACCAACAAACAGTATTTGGTTCAGCCATTCATAAGCGTTGTAGTCAGTGAAGAATCAAAGAGGAAAGTCGCGCCTCAGCAAGCTACACAGACCAACCGCATCATGTCTGCCAAATTACCTACTCAGAACTCAGCACCGCCTATCCAAGGCTTGCACGAAGTTGCGCGTCAACAACCACATCGCTGACAAAGTCAGATTCGGTGTTTCTAGATTTCCAATTTCCTATGGAAGGGGTGCATAGGATGCCAAAAGTTTGGATACAATACAGATCTATCAAATGCGAGTCCCGCTCATTGATCAACAAATGACGAACCCAAAAGATTCCCGCTTTCATCAATTCGTCAACCACTTTACCAGCAAATGCAATAGAAGTACATCTTTCAGGAGAAAATAGGCTCAGGATAATTACACTTGGGGACTGCCAGCACGGGATTTCTTCACTTCCCTCGACCAGGTTACTTTTGATATGAGCATCATCACTGTCAAAGCTTTACGAGTTGCAGTAATTCCTCAACATGAAGTTGTACACGTGCATCAAATATTCCAAAAGTAAACCATAGAGGTATTTTTACATATCCGGCCACGCCATCGGATCTAGCACGCATCTACAACTCCTTACAAGACTGCATTGTATTCCCAAGCCGACTAAAAAATACAGCTATAGTAATTAAACAGAAGTTTAACTTGGGACTGCTCAATCACATCCCATTCCGTACAACAATCCAAGATTTAGAAGATAGTTCAAAGGGTGTCGCCTGATACGAAGTCCTTGAAGACTTTATAGCAGCACGTGGGAAACGGAACGCTTCTCAACTGGTCTACTCAATCCAATGGCTCTGGAATATTTTTCTCATACAAACATCCCAAGCATATTGTCATCATAATCAGAAGGGAAAGAACGAGCCTATGAGATAAAGAGTCAGAATGAACCCAATTTCATTCAAGTCAATGCTTAGGGGTTTAAAGAACATTTTAGTTGCGACTCAGCAGTACAGACACCAAACAACTTAAATTCAAGGCCTCCTGCAATTGAGCGAAATGGAGTTTGGAAAATATTGAAATCCGTTGGAGAGGCTAGATACTCATTTTTCTAGAGACAAGACCTTATTACACATTTCTGAGAGGATCAATGGAGTTCACTCAGGATTTGATGAAATTTCAAAACCGTGAAAGTTATACGTACAACTAAAGTTCATACTTGCAAAAAAAAAAAAGAACAAGATATACTTACCTTGCCGCTGAGGATTGGCACGCTCGTGATGGAGCTGCTGACAGTGACGAAGAGGAGTCGGCTGATGCAGACGAAAGCACAGATCCGGATGTGCAACAAAAAACGGAAGAGGGTCGATACCCCTTTTTTACGAACGGAGTTTCCAAAGTTCGAACAGAATAAGGATTACTTATTGCTCGATGAACGGGAATATATGGCTGGTCCAACAACACTCATACTCCATAACCGAACTAACGACATGCTAATATGAATACCACTGGCCGCGCGGTACCGTTGCTGAAGGCCGATTAGAATTTTCCTGGTAATATATACCTGCTTCGTCTTTTTTCAATTTTAATTTCGTCTATCACCATCTAGTGCTTACCCCGCAACAATGTCCCTGCTCTGTGCTAAGCAGGGGACTTAATGTTGATGGTTGTTTTTATCTTAGGGAGAAAACTGTAAAAGTATGTCTACCTGATCCGGCATCAGAAGTAGTAGACCTTGATATGTTTGTATTCCGCAAGGAATTTGAAGATCAAATCGAAATATGATGAGTTCCCATGCCTCTCTTCATATTGTATTAAAACTCAAGCTCCTAGATGAATTGTTCACTAGTATAGAGCCTAATGAGTATTTGAAGCTCCTAGCTGCATTATCCACTAATGCATGGCCTGTTGAGTATTTTCCCATGTTATGTTCCCCAGTTGAACTCTTAATACTGACATGACATGACAATTAATGTTCGCTCGCAGTGGAGTAACATGAATTTCCGAAGTGTCAGGATTAAGATACGCATGAAGGTACTCAATCAGAAGCACGCAAGTTGCGCTGCTCTTTGAGATAAAAATTAGTGATTTTGTGCCAGGCGCAAAATTCATCAGAAATTGATTAATTTTGTGTCAGCAGGCAAAATTCAATTTTCTAACCTAATCAATTTGCAAAAATTAAGTTTTTTGCGGTTTGTGCAATATCGCGAACCTTATCGGTCGAGACCAAACCTAGGCAAGCTAGGAAATTGATCCGCCATGGACTAGTAGGAGCAAAATCCTACCAAAAGTAAAAAGCAAGAAACAAAGAGAAATTGCGGCAAATAAAGATAGCAGCAAATAAAGATAGCGACAAAAGGAGGCGCGGCCACATCACTTGGCCAGACATTTTTCCCGGTCAGGGGTCGGCCACGCCCCATATTATTGCCTGTTGGCCCCTCTTTCTCATCAACCAATCAAAACACTTTAAATGCGCATCACGCACTTTTGATTAAAAGTGAAAGTTGACTGGTTGCCTGCCTAATTCTTTAAGGAATTGAACATAGGCTGCGCATGTCAGTCTCAAAATGATCACGACCATCCGTTTTGGCCAGCCAATTCGACGAGCCTGGCCTCCTCCCAACACATCCAGACAAGCTCCATGATACTCACTGCCGTGCCCACTTTTATTCCAACTAATCGGAATTCTCATAGCACGTCGGCAACAACCCTAACCGCAAGCCAAGATTAAGCCAGTTGCGCGAATGAAAAGGGTTCAATACAATGAAGACCGCATATGGTGGTCTTAAATCAATCGTGACCGTCCGACTTCGCCATCCGAATTGACCGGCCTAGATCTAATCCTAATCAACGGGCAAGGTAGGGATGTGCTCACCAGCGGCCCATCTATAGCTCTGGCCGATCGAACTGCTCGCAGCTCGCAGCCAACACTTTAAATCGCTGGCTCAAATAGTTTGTCCACATGGCCAAAAACCCTAATTTATGTTAGCAGCAACACATTACTGTCGCAAAACGATCTCGTCCGTCCAACTTCGCTAGCCGAATCGACCGGCCTAGATTTGATGTTAATCGACTAGCAAGGTACGGATATGCTCACTGGCGGCCCAACTATAACTGCCGCAAAGCAATCCTAGCCACCCAACTTCGTTGGCCAAATTGATTGGCCCAGATCTAATTATGGGAGACCAATAAGATGCTGTCATGATCACCGACCGCACCTCTTCCATGAGAGCCGATCGGCCAATCCACATCCTACCATACGGCTCTCAATGACTTCCCAAAGATGGCTAGACACGCTTCTTATAGGAGTCTTAAATAAATTAGCAGCAACCAATAACTGCCGCAAATCATCCCAGCCATCCAATTTGTTTATCCAATTTAACCTGTCTAGATTTAACTTGGGTCGACCAATAGGATGTCAAAATGGTTACTAGCCATCACTCTCTTATAAGGACCGACCAGCTCACCTTTGGAGTGCACGTATAGCTCCTGGAAGCTTCCTGAAGATGACCGATCTTGCTCCTTTCAAGATATTAAGCTCCGCGACTAATTTAAACGAGCTTTGTACAATGATGCTTTATGAGCATCGATTATTTGAGCTGCTTCCTTAAAAGCGATGCTTTATACGCATTGATTACAAACGATGTTTTATAAACATCGATTTCATAAATAATTTAATTATTTGACTTAAAAAGCATTACATGCTATTTCTTGCGGCAAATCTCATGACTTGACTCCTAACATATGACCGCCCACCGCCTAGGTTGCGCGTGATTGGTCAAATAGCTAGGTCTTGCAAGCAAGACCCACTCAAAAACTTGCTACATATTGTCCATGAAAATACTCGAGACATCATGTCACAAACTGGGGGTGTTCATCAGGGTATTGGTCTAGAGATTTACAGCGTGCGGCGTGCAACACGCCCATTATAAGAAAGTGTCAGGAAAGGCGGACAGTTAGTGGCACACAGAAGTAGTGGGTGTAAACCGACCTGTCTTCCCTCATGGTAAGATGTGGTTTCCAACATTTTTTCACGAACCCCACTTCTCATCACTCAACTACTTCCACTTCTTATGAGATCAGGGTGCGTTCAGTTATGACTTATATAAATAGGTTTTCAACCTATTTCAACCAACAACGGTTATCAACACAAGTATCCAGAAAACACCAAAGAACTTATAGTTTACATTTTGTAAGCAAGTTCCACATTCTGATATAAGTCATAAAGAACCACGCCTTCAGAGTTAACCATTCTGATCTCAACACCTTCTTCACTTCCCTCCCTAAGATCAACCCTTCTCCTTTACTTTGTGACCGAATCAAGCCTGGAACGGCCATTTCTTGGTTTAGGCCAGAATTGTATAGATTGATCTCTCGAATCTAAAGTACTCTCATGTAGTGCATTTGTTTAGGGTTTAAATTCGTTTCTCGGCGGCACACCCAAATTTACCATTTCCAGCAGAATCATTTTTTACCCTACTACACTTGTATACTTATATGAAATATAAATAATTGAACAACTCTAGAACTAGTTTCATTTACGTTATTTGAACTAGTTATGGTTAAGATGAATAAGGTTGATATGAAAATGTTCATATGGCTAACTTCGATTAACTATTGTTGAGCCAACAAGGTGCACACGTTTAGGTACAGATACTCATATCTAAATAAAGTCACTTTTCATTTGTGTATAACAAGCTAAGTTCGATCTGACGGTTGAAAGATATTAGCTTGATTATAATAAGGTTTTCATCTAACGGTGAATATTGAATACTTTCTTACCCAGGTAGCATTGATTGCAAACCCTGTTTTGAAGACTATATAAGGGAGAACTCTAGCAACTGGGAAACTTAATCCCCATAGCTCCTGTGTGATACTAGTTGCGACTAGAGTCGATTCTTCTTTAACTTAGGTTTTTCACGAAACCCTGTAGGTTAACGACTTGAAGACTTCATTGGGATTGTGAAGCCAGAACCAACTATTTTCTCTGTAGTTGCGTGTTCTGATCTTACTTTACTCTATCGTGTTGAGTACTATTTTCTCCAAGATTTTCTCGAGATTTAATCTCCGATAGGTAAGATAAAAAGTAGTCACAAATATCTTCGTCTCATCGTTTGTGATTCCACAATATTTTGTTTCGCTTCCATACGATTAAGATTATTGTGAGGTGATTGATATTACTAGGCTGTTCTTCGGGGATATAAGACCGGTGTATCAATTGGTTCCTGTTCACCTTGATTTATCAAAATATGGAACAAAACTCATAGGTATTTCTGTGGGAGACAAATTTATCTATTCCATAGACTTTTTTGTGTGAGACGAATTGGTTTATCAAGTCTTCGACTTTGGGTTGTAGCAACTCTTAGTTGTGGGTGAGATCAGCTAAGGGAATCAAGTGCGCAGAGTCCTGCTAGGATTCATAGGCGTAAGGAACGCGACTGTACCTTGATCGGTGTGAGACTGGTTAGGGCTCAACTACATTCCAGTCAGAAGTTAACTTGGAGTAGGCTAGTTTCTGTAGCGGCTTAATCCAGTGTGTGTTCAAATATGGACTAGGTCCCAGGATTTTTTTGCATTTGCAATTTCCTCGTTAACAAAACTTCTGGTGTCTGTCTTATTTCTTTTCCGCATTATATTTGTTTATATAATTGAAATATCACAGGTTGTGCGTAGTTCAATCAATTAGATAATCCAACCTTTGGTTGTTGATATAAATAGATTGACACTTGAAAATTGGTGTTTGGTACCATTAAAGTTGTTTCACATAATAATCAGGCTCGTTGATTTCTATCTGTTTGATTTGTTGATTATATTATGAAACAGAAATACAACTCTTGTATATATTTCTATTGATTGAGTCTGACTGTCTAGTTGGTTCTCTTGGAATTATATTGGAGTTTGTCCATACATATTTCCTAAACGGAATATTGGGTGAGTGTTAGAGCATTTCTCGGTCAAACTCGCAAGCGTTGCTATCTCAAGCTTGTTTGTCAATGTTAGTGATCAAAACTATATGTCTTGATTTCTAGTCTACTTATAGATGTCTCGAACTATGATAGATTGTGTAGTTGAGCATTAGACTTCACGGCGTTCATCATTTGAAGACGAAGAACTACTAAGGAGAGCTTGTGGAACTTCATCAACAAAAGGTATGTGGAGACTGAAACTCATGTATCACTTGGAAAGTATATTTCTACTCTATCTCCTATATTGAGACATAAGTCGTAGTGCTATATAGTTTTCTACTATGCACATTTGATATTTCGAGATGAGTTGAACTCGCTTACATATTTCTCGAAATATATGTTGGCAAGATTTCGCTTCGACCAAGTTCATCTTATATTCTTGACGAGAGTCAAAAGATGATCATGTGAAAATTCCCGAGTAGCATCTTACATGGTTTGTGTGATACAATCATTTGGTGTAGACTTGGAATGTTTCGTAATGATTATTTCAATAACTTGAAAATTGCTTTGATGCTAATAGTGTGTGAAAACGACTATTATCATCCTCTAAGAAAGTTTCAATGATTGAAATAAGAGTTTAGAACACTTAACCATTATTGGATTGTTACATGTTGTGCATTCTGGTATATATGTAATCCATGTCCGGGAATCATAATATGCATACCCGTACGCGTACCTATTGGTTTGAGAAGTCCGTGAACCTAATTATGCGTACCCGTATGCGTACTAGCATGAGGTTCATGTCTGAGATTTTCTGCTGGAATTGGAGGTATGCTTACCCATTCGGGTACTGGCGAAACCCAAACTCAGTCCAGGTATTTCAAGTATGCGTACCCGTTTGCATACTTGAAGGTTAAAGTTTTAAAATCGGTTGTGTACATGAACTAATACATTTATATAATAAGGAATGCAATCTTTGCAAACCGTAGATATAATGTTCATGAATTGATTCGAGTGAATCAAACCGATTTTGCTTCAATTGTGTTCTTGTATACTTCTCTGAGAATATAACAATTGAACAACTCTTTAACTAGTTTCATTTGAGTCATTTGAACTAGTTATGGTTAAGATGAACAAGGTTGAAAAGGTGAGGGTACCCAAATATACCTCAAGCTAAAAAATTTCCTACCTATAAGTCCTTTCTCCGAAAGTGATTGTCTATGGACTGAGTCGAGACAATACAACTAATCGGTTCATACTTCGTGTGATCGTCTATGTATACGAGATCGAGACAATGCAACAACGAAGTATGTTTACTTGATACAAAGGTTTGGACTTAACCAAACACAATAGGATTGCTTATCAAGTAAATAGGAATTAACGTATGTGTAATTTACTTAAATTATAATAAAAACAATTATAATGCGGAAAAATATAAAGTAAATGACACAACAAGATTTTGTTAACGAGGAAATCGCAAATGCTGAAAAACACCGGGACCTTGTCCAGAATTGAATACTCTCAGGATTAATCCGCTACACAAAATTACACCTAACTTCGTATAGTTGAGACCAAGCAACTAAACCTATAGTTCACCTAGTTCCGTCTGTATTCCCATGCCTCCAACTTATAAATAAGTCATGTACTTGGAACAATTCCTTTGGTTCGTATTCCAAACACTAAAGGAACAACAAATCTGTTTGGTATCAACTCTATTCAACCAAGTGATATGAGTCGGACAAAGGATCTTCTGTTTATCTTAACATAAACTCCTTCGCCAGGTCCTTAGATCTATCTTATGTTCAATTACCGAAGTAATTGTTTAAGATTAAGCCAACAACACTCTTAATCCAAAGAATTGTGTTGATGCCGATCTACTCAATTAATCAATCCAATCTACCACAAGGATAAACTGATTATTAATTGGATCCTCTTTTACCAAAACAAGTATTGTGCACACCAAAGATTATAAACCCAAGTCAGATCTTCAATATCTTCTTTGTCTTCAAATCTTCTTAAATCTTCAATAAAAGCCTGCACACAATCACTTGAATCTCTTGTGATCAATCACGCACAGAACGGAGTCTGTTAACAATATATTATCACAAGATCCTCTTTAGAACTAAGAACAGTCTAAAAAATCCCTTTCGAAACTCTGAACTAGTTTGAGTGAATATTATATCAGAAGAGAAGATCCTCAAGCATAAACAAACTAGGTGCAATCAGATTTAAACCACCGTTAGTCAATCAAATCAATCGAAAACAAAAGTTAAACCACAATTATTTAGGTTCCAACAAACGGTACACGCTAGAGATTCTCAATCCCAAATAAGACTTTAAACTGAGCGGTCGTGAGATATTTCGCCTAATTAGGTTACTCTCCTCTCCGAATAGGCGGCTACAACAGTAACAACAACAAAAGAGAAAGTTTGTTGTTACGAAGAATTAGTTTGCTAGAAAGGCAAACTTCAAGTATTTATAGACAAGGAAGTTTGGACACCAAGGAATTTCCAAAATCGAAAATATTCTCAAGATATTCATTAAAGCACAAAATAATGATCGAAATTTCTCGGAAAATCTAATTAGTAAATGCACATTACTAATTCTTATATTTCCCTACAAAATAAAATTAATAACCTTAATTAAAAGATTCTTAACTTACTTATGTTTCGATCCTGGGATTTTCTTCCTTTAGCAATTAAGGAATAACTTTGAACAATTTAAGAAATAAACATCCACAGCACGTGTTCAAAGTATGTCGACATCCTTACTTTGTAAGTTCTCTTTCACACTTACAACCTTGAAAACGATTTGCCACACTTCCAAACAAGTTGAGAATTGGTTCATCTGACTTTTAAGAACTATGTGATTGATCAAACAAACATTCAATCACAATCATGGGTTTAACGGTTCTACCAAAAAAAGTTTCGGTTCTACCTCCATGTGAGTAATGTGCATAGTCACACTAGCTTTCCAAAAGTTAGGTTGACTAGGTACTAGGATCGGTTCCCCATATATATATGGTATCTAACTTATGTTAGAGCATTGCTCGGTCGAACTCGCATGCGTTGATATCTCAAGCATGGTTGTCAATGTTAGTGATCAAAACTATAAGTCTTGATTTCTAGTTTATTATAGCTAAGTCTCGGACTAGGATAGAAAGTGTAGTTGAGCTCAAGGAATTCATGGCGATTCATCATACAAGTAGAAGAACTTCTCAAGGAACCCGTGGAACTTCTCGACAAAAAGGTATGTGAAGACTTGAACTTATCTGTCACTCAAAAATCTATCTACTCTATCTCATACTCTTTAGACAAGAAGTCGTATGTTATATATATAGACTTGGATTATACACAGTTGGTATTTCGAGCCGAGTATACCTCGCCTATCTATATCCAAAATATATGTTTGTAATATTTTCGCTTCGATCAAGTTTATCTTTACCATGTGACAAAAGTCATGATATGTTTCAATCATCTTGAAAATGTCTTTGACGAGAAATGGTGTAACAACTATGTAACGTCCTCTAAGAATGTTTCAATCATTGAAATGAGAGTTTAGATTACATAACCAATGGTGGACATAAGTATTGTTGTGGAAACACATTTATGTATAAGTCCTATTCCATGAACCAAAGTTTGCGAACTTTGTTGATCAAGAGAACCGGAAGAATGGCATGAGCCAAGTCCGCGAACTACCGAAGTTCTTAAACCCCGAGAATTTCTGCTGGAGTTGACAAACTACTTGCGTGAAGCTAAGTCCACGAACTCAGTCCGCGAACCCAGTCTGCGAACCGGCGAAGTTCTCAAACCTGAGAATTTCTGGTGGAGTTTGTAAACTCTTCCCGGTAACTTAAGTCCGTGAACCTAGTCTGCGAACTTGAGAAGGTTATATATCTGAAGATGATTTCTGAACTTAAACTTAAAAAGACTAAGGAATGCAGTTTGCAAACCGTGGCTATAAAAGTTCATGAACGGATTCAAGTGAATCAAATCATCATTGCTTTAATTGTGTCTTGTGTAGTACATGAGATTTCCTTGCAATTGAACAACTCTCTAACTAGTTCATTTTGAAGTCATTTGAACTAGTTATGGTGAAGAAGAACATGGTTGATATGAAATGCTCATATGGATAACCTTTTGGTTAACTATTGTTGAACCAACAAGTGCATATGTTTGGGTACGGTTAACAAACCTAGAAGCGTGCATTGTCAAGTGTGTATAACAAGCTAAGTTTTCGATCTAACGGTTGGGAAATATTAGATTGAATCTCAATCAGGTGTTCATCTAACGGTGGATATTGATTGCTTTGTTACCAAGGTAACCTAATTGCAAATCCTGATTTGAAAGACTATATAAAGGAGACATCTAGTATTGCGCAAAACTAATCCCCACACCTCACGTGTGATACTAGTTTGCATACTAGAGTCGGTACTCCTTTAACCTTTGGTTTTCTTCTTCTAAAACCTGGTTAACGACTTAAAGACTTCATTGGGATTGTGAAGCCAGACCGATACTAATTTTATCGTAGTTGTGTGATCTGATCTTGCATCTTCTGTCGTACGAGTACAATCAGATTGATTGGATTGAGATTGATATCTCCGATATGAAAGATATAAAAAGTAATCACAAACATCTTCGTCTCATTGTTTGCGATTCCGCAACATCTTGTATCGCTACCATACGATTAAGATTGTTGTGAGGTGATTGATAACTATAGGTTGTTCTTCGGGAATATAAGACCGGATTATCAATTGGTTCCTGTTCACCTTGATTATTATCAAAAGACGGAACAAAACCTTTAGGTTTTATCTATGGGAGACAAATTGATCCTTTGATAGACTTGTCTGTGGAAGATGGATTTGTTTATTGTCAAAGCCTGCGATTTTGGGTCGTAACAAATCTTAGTTGTAGGTGAGATCAGCTAAGGGAATCAAGTGCACAGTATCTTGCTGGGATCAGAGGCATAGGGAGTACAACTGTACCTTGGATCATTGGGAGACTGATTGGGTTTCAACTACAGTCCAGTCCGAAGTTAGCTTGGAGTAGGCTATTGTCTGTAGCGGCTTAATACAGTGTGTGTTCAATCTGGACTAGTTCCAGGGGTTTTTCTGCATTTGCGGTTTCCTCGTTAACAAAATTTCTGGTGTCTGTGTTATTTCGATTTCCGTGTTATATTGTTTTATCTTTATAATTGATATAATACAGGTTGTGCGTTAGATCATTAATTAGAGTAATCCAACCTTTGATTGTTGATTGTCATTGATTGATCCTTGGATATTGGTCTTTGGTACCATCCAAGTTGTTCCTTATGTTTGATTAAAGACTCGCTGATTTCTATTAGCTTGAGTAAATCAAAACAAGAGAGATATTAACTCCTTGAGATACTTTTACCTAGATTGATTCTGACTGTCTAGTTGATTCTCTAGAAAGTATTTCGGATTTAGTCCATACAGATTGCTAAGCGAATTATAGGGTGGTGTTATTAGACCCCCACTTTTTCAATTGGTATCAGAGCAGGCAAACACGTTCAAGACCTCAAAAGTCTGTGTTTGTAGCGATATGACTATATGGACCATAAGGTCTCAATTAACGCTTCACCAGGTTTAAAAACCAACCGTAGAAAAAAGTCTGATAAACTGGTTACTCTTCAGAAGGGGTTGGATGAACAAATCCTGATCAACTCTGGTCTTGTTGCAGAAATTGCAATTCTTAAAGATTTGATATCTGGTAATAGTCCCTTAGTGAATCTGAGAAACTCCAGTTGTTCCTCTTTAAAGAATAGTCGTAAATCAGAAGGTAATCAACGACCGGTTGTTGTGAAAACTGATATGACTAGGAACCACTCAGACAAAATTCAAAGTTTTGTCCCGCATTATTGTAGTGATTCTTCCAATCACCTTCAACAAGTTTGTATGTCGTTTCAAAAGAGTCTGAATGTTGCAAGTAATCTTTGTAAGAAAACTAAACAACTTTTTGATACTCTGAAAGGACATACAAAACTACCAGGAAACTCTAAACAGAGAAGTACTAATAGTATGGGTGCCTTTGCTTTAAGACCTATGTCTCATTTTCAATGGTTTCTTGATAGTGGATGTAGTAGACATATGACAGGCGATCTCACATGGCTTGTTTCGTCTATTTACTATGAAGGAGGTCCTGTAACGTTTGGAGATGGGAGTTGTTGCTACATCAGCAAGAAGGGAATGATCAAACTTCTCGGTATTCCCGAAATTCATGATGTAGTATACGTAAAAGGTATGACTGTTAATCTTCTTTCTATTAGTCAAATTTGTGACAAAGGCCCTCGAGTTGTCTTCAATTCAAATGGATGTGACATTGTAGATAAAACTAGGAAAGTAATTTTTCAAGGAACAAGTGGTAAAAACAATTGTTATCTACTTGATACTCAGTTTAGAAACTGTTGCAATTTGACTAAGGTGGAATCTACACATCTTTGGCATGAGTGTTTTGGTCACATCAATTATCGTCTTCTAACTAAGATCATTAACAAAGAACTTTTTAGAGGCATTCCCAAAATCAATGCAAAGATTGAAGGTGTGTGTGGTGCCTGTCAAAAGGGTAAGCAAACAAAAATTCACCACAAATCATCTCGAGATATTCTCACTAAAGCTCCACTTGATTTAATTCATATGGATCTCTTCGGACCAATTCAACAACCCACTGTTGCTAGTAAGAAGTATGCTTTAGTTATGGTAGATGATTACACTAGATTGACTTGGGTTGCATTTCTATCTCATAAGAATGAAACTCTTGGTGAATTCAAGATTATTGTTAAAAGGATCCAGAACGAACAAGGTCGCAAACTAAAGAAAATTATAAGCGATCGTGGAACTGAATTCAAAGACACCAAGGTATTTGAATTCTGTGACGAACTGGGGATCATTCAAAAATTCTCACCACCTATCACTCCTCAATCTAATGGAGTTGCTGAAAGAAAGAATAAGAATATTCAGGAAATGGCCAGGGTAATGCTCCATAACAAAAACTTACCATTAAGGTTTTGGGGAGAAGTTGTTTTTACAACATGTTACTTGATCAACCGTGTGTATTTACGGTCTAAAAACCTTAACACTCCTTATGAGTTATGGTACGGAAGAAAACCCAACCTACACTATCTCAGGGTGTTTGGAAGTAAGTGTTATATTCTGAAAGATCGAGAACAAAAAGGGAAATTCGACACCAAAAGTGATGAAGGTATCTTTCTTGGCTATGCTTCTGATAGTCGTGGTTTTCGAGTGTTTAATCTCAGAACATAAGTCATGATGAAATCTGCTAATATTATCATCGATGACATTAGTAACTTTCATCGTGATAATCCTCCTTATCAATTGCCTCCAACTGAGACAATTGAGAAAGTCAAAGAAATCCCAGAATCAGTTGAGGTTATCCCAACTGTTGTTGATCCTGACATTTCTAGTGACGAGGAGAAGAGCACTGATCAATCCATTCCTGACGAACAAGAACGTGTCCCTCCACGACATCTCTGGGTTCAAAGGAATCATGATCCCAACAGTTTTATTGGAGGAAGAGATTCTACAGCCAAGACAAGAGGAAAACTTCAAAATATGTGCAATTTTGGTTGTTATCTTTCGTAAGTAGAACCAAGAAATATTGATGAAGCTCTGAATGATCCCTTTTGGGTGAATGCAATGCATGAATAGCTAAATCAATTTCAAAGACAAGATATGTGGGAACTTGTACCTTGTCCCTCCAATATCAATATTGTTGGTACCAAATGGATATTCAAGAATAAGTCTGATGAATTTGGCACGATTGTCAGAAAAAAAGCTAGACTTGTCGCTCAAGGATATTCACATATTGAAGGGATTGACTTTGAAGAGACATTTTCTCCCGTGGCACTCCTTGAGTCCATTCGTCTTTTGTTAGCTCATGCTTGTTTTCTTAAGGTTAAGTTGTTTCAAATGGATATAAAATCTGCGTTCCTAAACGGAATTTTAAAGGAGGAAGTCTATGTCGCTCAACCTAAGGGATTTGAAAACCCTGATTTCCCAGACCATGTGCTAAAACTCAAAAAGGCACTGTATGGGTTGAAACAAGCACTTAGAGCCTGGTTTCAAAAAATTACCACTTCTCTCATTAGAAAGGTTTTCCAAGAGGCGGAGATGATAAAACCTTGTTTACCAAATGGAGTGGGAAAGATGTTGTCATTGCTCAAGTCTATGTAGATGATATTATCTATGGATCAACTTCTGAAAAATTTGCAAATGACTTCCAAGTCTCTCTTGCTAAAGAATTTGAAATGAGCAATGTTGGCGAATTAAAATTCTTCTTAGGATTACAAATTCAACAACATAAGGATGAAATTTACTTATCCCAAGAGAAGTATGCTCGAGATCTTGTGACAAGGTTCGGCCTGGATAAGTCTTCTCCAAAATTGACACCTATGCCCACTACTGGTAAACTACATAGAGATGAGAAAGGAGCAAAAGTGGATCGAAAGATGTATCGATCTATTATTGGTAGCCTTTTGTATCTTACAGCTACTAGACCTGATATTTCTTTCAATGTTGGTTCTTGTGCTAGGTTTCAGGCGAATCCAAAGGAATCTCATCTTGCAGCTGCAAAAAGGATCATTTGATATATTAATCACACTGCTGGGTATGGTCTATCTTACACTTTTGATACTAACACTGACCTTTCTGCTTATTTAGATGTTGATTGGGCAGGTTGTGTAGAAGACTAGAAAAAGTACATCAGGGGGTTTCTACTATGTAGGACTGAATCTTGTAGCTTGGCATAGCAAGAAGCAAAATTCTCAATCCCTGTCTACATGTGAGGCAAAATATATTGCTGCTGGATCATGCTGTACTCAACTCCTATGGATGAAACAAATGCTAGTTGATTATGGAGTTGATAGTGGAATAATGAAGATCTTTTGTAATAACTCTAGTGCGATTCGAATCACTGAGAATCCCGTTAAGCACCCAAGAACAAAGCACATTGACATAAGGTACCATTTTATTCGTGATCTCTATGAAAATGGTATCATAAGTATTCCGAACAACAATTGGCTGATATTCTTACCAAACCATTAGAGACTGCTAGGTTTCAATACTTGCGACAGTCTATTGGTGTTGTTTTGGTTCATTAAAACGTTTATATAACTCTTTCCCCTATTCTTATCTCTATCCTTTGGGCAATTGAATTTGAAACTCCAGTATGTTTATTCCAGTTCAGTTTCTGTAGAGTTGTTTTTGTTAGTGTTTTTTTTTTTTTGTTTCAAAATCCTTCTTTTCTTTTGAAATTAAGGTCGCTCGTTGTTGTTCTTTTGGGAATGACATCAAATGGGGGAGAGTTCTTTTGAACTTGTGCTTAATGGTCATATCTTGAGGGGTGTGCGGCTATGGAATTTTAGAGGGGTTATCTTGTATCTTTAAACTCCTTGATGAATGCATTTAGCTTCGGCTTTATGATTGCATCTAAATTAGTTGGTATATATTTTTTTCTTTTATTCGTCAAATGTCTCTTTCGGAAATTCATTATGATCCCGTTCTTGTACCTTTGCCAATTTTATTGACAAAAAGGAGGAGAATTAATATGTATTTCACACTACAAATACATATGGTTTTCGGATCATTGTGTAAGGGGGAGTGGTTTCCATGTGACATGGAGTATTAACTAAGGGGGAGTGATACATATCACCATAGTATTATTGTTGAAATTGTGATACAATTTGACTTTGACACTGTGTAATAATATTATGACACTGTATAACAATGATCGAGACCGATGCTTTCTCATTGTTATAGCTACGGATCTTCAACAATGGTGATGCTAAACTTACAACCTTTGGGATCATTGGAGTACTTGGAAGTGATGAAGATTTCGATGAATGTTGAAGATTAGACATGTGGAATAGGAGCTAATAAAGTTTCTTTATCTTTTTTTGTATTCCATATGTATTGATAGTTTTGTCACTAGAATTGATAAAGGGGGAGATTGTTAGAGCATTGCTCGGTCGAACTCGCATGCGTTGCTATCTCAAGCATGTTTGTCAATGTTAGTGATCAAAACTATAAGTCTTGATTTCTAGTCTATTATAGCTAAGTCTCGGACTAGGATATAAAGTATAGTTTAGCTCAAGGACTTCATGGCGATTCATCATACAAGTAGAAGAACTACTCAAGGAACTAGTGGAACTTCTCGACAAAAAGGTATGTGAAGACTTGAACTTATCTGTCACTCAAAAGTTTATCTACTCTATCTCCTATTATTTGAGACAAGAAGTCGTATGCTATATATATATATACTTGGATTATACACAGTTGGTATTTCAAGCCGAGTATACCTCGCCTATCTATATCTCGAAATATGTGTTGGTAAGTTTTTCGCTTCGATCAAGTTTATCTTTACCATGTGACGAAAGTCATGATATGTTTCGATTCTTAAAAATTTCTTTGACGAGAAATGGTGTAACAACTACATAACATCCTCTAAGAATGTTTCAATCATTGAAATGAGAGTTTAGATTACATAACCAATGGTGGACATAAGCATTGTTGTGGAAACACGTTTATGTATAAGTCCTATTCCTTGAACCAAAGTTTGCGAACTTTGTTGATCAAGAGAACCGGAAAAATGGCATGAGCCAAGTTCGCAAACTGCCGAAGTTCTCAAACCCGAGAATTTCTGCTGGAGTTGACAAACTACTTGCGTGAAGCTAAGTCCACGAACTCAGTCCACGAACCGGCGAAGTTCTCAAACCCGAGAATTTCTGCTGGAGTTTGTAAACTCTGCCCGGTAACTTAAGTCCGCAAACCTAGTCTGCGAACTTGAGAAGGTTATATATCTGAAGATGATTTCTGAACTTAAACTTAAAAAGACTAAGGAATGCAGTTTGCAAACCGTGGCTATAAAAGTTCATGAACCAATTCAAGCGAATCAAATCATCTTTGCTTCAATTGTGTCTTGTGTAGTACATGAGATTTCCTTGCAATTGAACAACTCTCTAACTAGTTCATTTTGAAGTCATTTGAACTAGTTTTGGTGAATAAGAACATGGTTGATATGAAATGCTCGTATGGATAACCTTTTGGTTAACTATTGTTGAACTAACAAGTGCATACGTTTGGGTACGGTTAACAAACCTAGAAGCGTGCATTGTCAAGTGTGTATAACAAGCTAAGTTTTCGATCTAACGGTTGAGAAATATTAGCTTGAATCTAAATCAGGTTTTCATCTAACGATGGATATTGATTGCTTTGTTACCAAGGTAACCTAATTGCAAACCCTGATTTGAAAGACTATATAAAGGAGACATCTAGTATTGTGCAAAAACTAATCTCCACACCTCACATGTTATACTAGTTTGCATACTAGAGTCAGTTATCCTTTAACCTTTGGTTTTCTTCTTCTAAAACCAGGTTAACGACTTAAAGACTTCATTGGGATTGTGAAGCCAGACCGATACTACTTTTATCGTAGTTGTGTGATCTGATCTTGCATCTTCTATCGTACGAGTACAATCAGATTGATTGGCTTGAGATTGATATCTCCGATAGGCAAGATATAAAAAGTAATCACAAACATCTTCGTCTCGTTGTTTGTGATTCTGAAACATCTTGTTTCACTACCATACGATTAAGATTGTTGTGAGGTGATTGATAACTCTAGGTTTTTCTTCGGGAATATAGGACAGGATTATCAATTGGTTCCTGTTCACCTTGATTATTATCAAAAAACGGAACAAAACCTTTAGGGTTTATCTGTCAGAGACTGATTGATCCTTTGATAGACTTGTCTGTGGGAGACGGATTTGTTTATTTTCAAAGCCTGCGATTTTGGGTCGTAGCAACTCTTAGTTGTGGGTGAGATCAACTAAGGGAATCAAGTGCGCAGTATCCTGCTGGGATCCGAGGCGTAGGGAGTACAACTTTACCTTGGATCAGTGAGAGACTGATTGGGGTTCAACTACAGTCCAGTCCGAAGTTAACTTGGATTAGGTAGTGTATGTAGCGGCTTAATACAGTGTGTATTCAATCTGGTCTAGTTCCAGGGGTTTTTACACATTTGCGGTTTCCTCGTTAACAAAATTTCTGGTGTATGTGTTATTTCAATTTCCACATTATATTGTTTTATCTTTATAATTGAAATAATACATGTTGTACGTTAGATCACCAATTAGAGTAATCCAACCTTTGGTTGTTGATTGTCATTGATTGATCCTTGGATATTGGTCTTTGGTACCATCAAAGTTATTCCTTGTGTTTGATTAAAGACTCGTTGATTTTTATTAGCTTGAGCAAATTAAAACAAGAGAGGGATATTAACTCTTTGAGATACTTTTACCTAGATTGTGTCTGACTGTCTAGTTGATTCTCTAGAAAGTATTTCGGAGTTAGTCCATACAGATTGCTAAGCGAATTATTGGGTGGTGTTGTTAGACCGCCGCTTTTTCAACTTATATGTGTTGCACATGTCTATATGATCGGTTCACCTTTGCCTAAAAATGTGTTGCACATATCCATAGGATTGGTTTCCCTTTCTGCTATAAATCTTGATGCACCTCATACAAGGATCGGTTCCCCTTTGTGATGTACTGCACCTCTTACTAGGATCGGTTCCTATTTCCCAAATTTGGTCATACATAACACAAACCCGATCATACCATCTCAGGTGATTACTTAAGATCGGTTTCACTAATAAAATTCATACCAATACATAAGTCAGGCCTTTGTGAATAGTTCTACCAAGAACACAAACTAGTTGTGAGTGGTTATACTCAATCACACATATTGGTTGTTCATAATATATGCAATGAATAACAAAACCAATAACACCTGGAAATTTCCTTTTTGGTTCACAAACAAATTTATGAACTTACTTCCTTAGAACACATGTAAAACATTGTTCCCTAGGATGAAATCCTCACTTCATACCCATACATAATCACAATAGCATTCAAATGATTATGGCGATGTCTTATCTACAAAGTTTAACGTTTAAGGAATAAACCTCGTATTGTATTCCTTAATACTATGTATATCTATAGTTCAAATATGCTTCGCAGTTATGTTTTCAATATGCACGACTTGAAAGATACGTTAGGGAATGAAACAGTTCAAGTCAAATATCACTAACCTCAAGTGGAAGGATGATTGTTGTTGTTGTAGCTTCTTGCTTCTTCATATCTTCAAGACTTCGCAATACTTGTAATGTCTCATATCCTAATACTTTCAAGCTAACCTATACGAAGTTGACTCTAGTACATAATCAAGCGATCTTAACATGAGTTTTGATTTACTAAATTATGACAACCAAACTTGACATACCAACGCTTGGTGGGTTCAACCAAGCAATGCTCTAACAGTCACCACCTTTGTCTATTTTAGTGACAAAACTCTTACATCATATGGATAAACAAATTACAAGAATTCATTACACATACGCTTGATTCCTGAATCCAACAACACAGTAAAACTGCTTACATTCAATCCTTGAAAATGCAACAGCGGCATTATAATAACAAAGCTAATACTCCACCTAAGGAAGATAGGTAGATATTCAATCCGCATGTCTTTGTTATACCAATTTATATGACATATTACTCCCCCTTATTATGTGCTTTCACTCTTTTTAGATAAACGTTCAAGCACCACTGTTCTTTTCCTTACCGATACCAATCAATATAAAATCGATGCCAGTATCACATGTTTACTCCATATACTTCTCCCCCTTTTTGTCACAAAAATGACAAAGAAACGAAAAAAATAAAGGACAAAACGAAAAGAATCTTACAAATCTCAATAGACTTGCAACCCGTAGAGTTAGGCACGAGGGTTCCACACATCATGTTCTGATAACCAATATCAAAACCGAAACTACAAGCAGTTTTATTTTGATATGTTTCCAAGGAAACAATTGTCCGAAACAATTTTTCCACTTTAGTTTAGTAAAACAAAAATCAACTAAGCACCTTAGTCCCTTTGCTAAACCGATTTTTCAAAAAAAAAATGCTTAATTCGATAACACCAAAATAAAGATAACTCTATTTTTCTCATCAGGTTCTAATTATCCATAAACTCAGACCTTTCAATTTTAAACAAGACAAGTACTAGGTTAGTTAACTAGCATTTCTTGTTAAGGCATTCAATTAGATTGAATAACCGAAACCTCACTTCAATAAGTCTAACTAAGATCAGAATTAACTTAGTTTCTCTTATCAGTAATCGAATTGGACTAAACAACTCATCCCGTACACCTTTTATTTCAGTAAGCCATAAATAATTCATACAAACTAACATAAATCAACTTGCATAATTATTCACCTCAACCGGAAGCAATTGAAACAACATAGATATTAAAAGCACCGCAATTACACCGAAATTTTGTAAGCCTACACAATTGATACCATACAAACGCAAGATAACAATAGTTTTTCTTAACCGGAACCAATTGAATCATACACAACATCAATTGTACCGAAATTTTGTAAGCCTAAACAATTGATACCACACAATAAAGCAAGATAACAATAGTTTTTCTTAACCGAAACCAATTGATTCACACACATCCACACACACATCATGGAATAAACATCAATTGTACCGAAATTTTGTTAAGCAAAAGCAATAAATATACATGATATAAACTCAGGCTTTTCTTAAACAGGAAAACAATTAACTAACAAGATTGTTACCTCAAATTTCGCATCCACTTCTCCAATATGTTTGCATCTTCATCCAGGGAGAATTGATATCGAAATATCATCATGTTGTCATCCTTATGCATGAACAAAATAATAATGACAACCAACCTTTACCAGAAAAAGGTTGAAAATCGGTTTTAACAGTGCAAGCAAAAGTTGAAAACCGTCGAAACACATATGCTTTTATGCTAAACCAAAACCGATTCAACATATTGTGACTTTTTCACATATTATTTCTACAAGAACCCCTCATGATTCTTTGATAAAGCCTACCAACATGGGTTAGAACTTAATCCTGCTAAATCAAAAAGTCACCCAAACCACAAGGGTTCACAATATATGAAATCGATTATTAAGGTAGAAAAACTGAAATCAAACATCCCATAAACATACATAGCAATAAGATAAAATCATTCAAGCACAGGCTATGTAAACCAAAAACTATCACAAGAAAAATTACCAATCAAATAATTTTATTCATAATAGACCAATACAATCAATGAAAGGAATCAAAAAATTAATGTCTATTATTCTAGATTAAGTAATACAGCAAATAACTTAATCTCTAGAAGACCTTCCTTTATTTGCCGAGGATTCTTCGGTGTTTTGATTATTGGATCTTCTCTTGTATTTCAAATGATTGAGTTTTTGTTTCAGAAGATTCAATTCTACAATCAACTTCAAGAGGTTTGACTCGAGCAGTTTTTCATGCACTATTGCAGTTTCCAAAAGCTCACGAGCGACTTCAAAATCTCCCATTAACATAAGCATAAGCTCAAAAGTAATATGATTCTTTTTATGTTCGCTTGAGAAATAACACTTAAACTCAACAAGAAAGGTCTCAAGTTTTCGAAGTTGAGATTCAATGTCAATAGTATTTTCACCCATCCTTGACCGTAAACAAAACACAGAAGAGTATCGGTTCAAACGATGGTTTATATAATAATTCAAACTTGGTTTTCAAGTATGAAATTCCTGATCTCGGTATTTTTATTTGTGAAAATATATTGATACTTTTGGAAACAACTCAAGAGTTTTTCCGAAACCGTATGACCTAGAAGTTATGAAAATATTTTTCAAAAACTTTTATCATGGACTTCCCAAAGATAGAGAAAAATTCCAAGTAAATATTTTAGATATTCAAGAGTATAATTCTACGCTCTTCAAATTCATGTGCTCCCTTTAAGAATTTCTCTTTTTGTCTGGATTGAGCACTTCTAGGGAAACTCCAAAGACCAACATCAGTTGTTGGAGTGAGCTAGTGATATCTCAGAATTTGTGGAACATAATCCATCACGATATTTTCGAATATATATCCTTTTGGGATTCTTCCAAGAATAAACTTCTTTAACTGTGTCACAGCAGGAGTGATCTGATTCAACGGGATAATCATCTTGATGATCATAATTGTGACTTGAAGTTTTTTGAGTTATGTAATAATCAGAACTCTTATATTGACCCAGGAATTTTTTGGAATATGACATCATCATTCGATAAGATTGTTTCCTGGATCCAATTTTAGACAGTCGATCAACAACAAAACAGCATGATTTGAAATCATTCCCTTTTATGTGTAAGTGTTGATCTTTGCTTCTGTCTGAGGGATAATCATTGTCACCATTTATGACAGTTGATCTTGACTGGATACTAGTCAAGGGATTATCCCTAGAGATGTATTCATCATGATTCTTGTGAGAGATTCGACAATTTGAATCATAATGTTGTATATTAATTAAGAGATTCTGCAGGTTAGAATCACATATCCTTGTTTTAACTAATATAGCTCCTTTGGCTTGAGAAAGTTCAAGACCTTTAGATGCGGCATCTTCATGAATCAAGAAATCTCTGACGATCTTTTCGGCAGATGGATAATAGGTATTATCCTTTAGATTATGTTTTTCAGCAAGCTTTCTGAAAAACTTGATCTCATTACAGTCATCTGAATCTGACTTATTTGCCACATCAATTTGTTTTCTTATTAACACATCATGGTTAATATTTCCTAAGTTGTGTTCCACTAGTGAACTTACAGTACAGAGTTGTTTATCAGATTTCGAAAACAAACATTCTTTAAGAAGTATATCATCTCCTTTCTCAACGTTAACTGAATCATCCTTTGGATTCATTCTTATAGGTTGGATCGCACCAAACACAGATTGTTAGATCTTTTCGTGTTTGCCTGCTCTGATACCAATTGAAAAGGTGAGGGTACCCAAATATACCTCAAGCTAAAAAATTTCCTACCTATAAGTCCTTTCTCGAAAAGTATTGTCTATGGACTGAGTCGAGACAATACAACTAATCGGTTCACACTTCGTGTGATCGTCTATGGATACGAGATCGAGACAATGCAACAACGAAGTATGTGTAATTGATACAAAGGTTCAGACTTAACTAAACACAATGGGATTGCTTATCAAGTAAATAGGAATTAACGTTTGTGTATTTATTTTAATTATAATAAAATAATTATAATGCGAAAATATAAAGTAAATGACACAACAAGATTTTGTTAACGAGGAAATCACAAATGCAGAAAAACCCGGGGACCTTGTCCAGAATTGAATACTCTCAGGATTAAGCCGCTACACAAAATTACACCTAACTTCGTATAGTTGAGACCAAGCAACTAAACCTATAGTTCACCTAGTTCCGTCTGTATTCCCGCGCCTCCAACTTATAAATAAGTCACGTACTTGAAACAATTCCTTTGGTTCGTATTCCAAAAAGTAAAGGAACAACAAATTTGTTTGGTATCAACTCTATTCAACCAAGTGATATGAGTCGGGCAAAGGCTCTTCCGTTTATCTTATAAACTCCTTCATCAGGTCCTTAGATCTATCTTATGTTCAATTACCGAATTAATCGTTTCAGATTAAGCCAACAAGACTCTTAGTCCAAAGAATTGTGTTGATGCCGTTCTACTCAATTAATCAATCCAATCTACCACGAGGATAAACCGATTATTAATTGGATCGTCTGTTACCAAAAAAAGTATTGTGCACACCAAAGATTATAAACCCAAGTCATATCTTCAATATCTTCTTAAATCTTCAATAAAATCCTGCACACAATCACTTGAATCTCTTGTGATCAATCACGCACAGAACGGAGTTTGTTAACAATGGATTATCACAAGATCCTCTTTAGAACTAACAACAGTCTAAATATCCTTGTCGAAACTCTGAACTAGTTTAAGTGAATCTTATATCAGAAGAGAAGATCCTCAAGCATAAACAAACTAGGTGCAATCATATTTCAACCACCATTAGTCAATCAAATCAATCGAAAACAAAAGATAAACCGCAATTATCTAGTTTCCCACCAACGGTACATGCTAGAGCTTCTCAATACCAAATAAGACTTTAAACTGAGCGTCCGTAAGAGATTTCGCCTAATTAGGTTACTCTCCTCTCCGAATAGGCGGCTACACCAGTAAAAACAACAAAAGAGAAAGTTTGTTGTTATAAAATATTAGTTTGCTAGAAAGGCAAACTTCAAGTATTTATAGACAAGGAAGTTTGGACACCAAGGAATCTCCAAAACCGAAGATATTATCAAGATATTCATCAAAGCACAAATTCGGTTTCCATAATACCTGGAAACGCTCTATCCAAAAATAATGATCGAAATCTCTCGGAAAATATAATTAGTAAATGCACATTACTAATTCTTATATTTCCCTACAAAATGAAATTAATAACCTTAATTAAAAGATTCTTAACTTACTTATGTTTAGATCCTGGGATTTTCTTCTTTTAGCTATTAAGGAATAACTTTGAACAATTAAAGAAATAAACATTCACAGCATGTGTTCAAAGTATGTCGACATCCTTACCTTGTTAGTTCTCTTTCACACTTACAACCTTGAAATCGATTTGCCATACTTCCAAACAAGTTTAGAATTGGTTCATCTGACTTTCAAGAGCTATGTGATTGATCAAAAAAACATTCAATCACAATCATGGGTTTAACGGTTCTACCAAAACAAGTTTCGGTTCTACCTCCATGTGAGCATTGTGCATAGTCACACTAGCTTTCCAAAAATTCGGTTGACTAGGTATTAGGATCGGTTCCCCGTATATATATGATATCTAACTTATATGTGTAGAACATTTCCATAGGATCGGTTCCTCCTTCTGCTATAAACCTTGTTGCACCTTATACAAGGATCGGTTCCCCTTTGTGATGTACTGCACCTCTTACTAGGATCAGTTCCCCTTTCCCAAATTTGGTCAGACATAACACAAACCCGATCATACCATCTCAGGTGATTACTTAAGATCAGTTTCACTAATAAAAGTCATACCAATACATAAGTCAGGCCTTTGTGAGTAGTTATACCAAGAACACAAACAATTTGTGAGCGGTTATACTCAATCACACATATTGGTTGTTCATAAGATATGCAATGAATAACAAAACCAACAACACCTGGCAATTTCCTTTTAGGTTCACAAACAAGTTTATGAACTTACTTCCTGAGAACACATGTAAAACATTGTTCCCTAAGATGAAATCCACACCTCATACCCATACATAATCACAATAGCATTCAAATGATTATGGCGATGTCTTATCTACAAAGTTTAATGGTTAAGCAATAAACCTCGTATTGTATTCCTTAATACTATGTCTATCTAGACTTCCAATATGCTTAGCATTTATGTTTTCAATATGCACAACTTGAAAGATACGTTAGGGAATGAAACAGTTCAAGTCAAATATCATTAACCTCAAGTGGAAGGATGATTGTTTTCGTTGTAGCTCCTTGCTTCTTCACATCTTTAAGACTTCGCAATACTTGTAATGTCTCATATCCTAATACTTTCAAGCTAACATGTACGAAGTTGACTCTAGTACATAATCAAGCGACTCTTAACATAAATTTTGATTCACTAAAATATGACAACTAAACTTGACATACCAACGCTTGGTGGGTTCAACCGAGCAATGCTCTAACAAAGGTTGATATGAGAGAGTTCATATGGCTAACTTCGGTTAACTATTGTTGAGCCAACATGGTGTACACGTTTAGGTACGGTTACTTAAACCTAAATGAAGGTACATTTCAATTTTGTATAACAAGTTAAGTTCGATCTAACGGTTGAAAGATATTAGCTTGAATCTAATCAGGTTTTCATCTAACGGTGAATATTGAATGCTTTGTTACCACGGTAACTTAGATTGCAAACCTGATTTGAAAACTATACAAAGGAGAACTCTAGCAACTGGGAAACCTAAACCCACACTTCTGTGTGATACTAGTTGCATAATCTAGAGTCGATTCTCCTTTAACCTTCGGTTTTTCATAAACCCTATAGGTTAACGACTTGAAGACTTTATTGGGATTGTGAAGCCAAACCCAACTATTTTCTCTGTAGTTACGTGTTCTGATCTTTCTTGATTTTATCGTTTGAGTACTATCTTCTCTAAGATTTTATCGATATTTATTCTCTGATAGGCAAGATAAAAAGTAGTCACAAACATCTTCGTCTCATCGTTTGTGATTCCACAATATCTTTTTTCGCTTCCATACAATTAAGATTATTGTGAGGTGATTGATAATACTAGGTTGTTCTTCAAGAATATAAGTCCGGTTTATCAATTGGTTCTTGTTCACCTTGATTTATCAAAATACGGAATAAAATTCATAGGTAATTCCGCGGGAGACATATCTATCTTTTCCAATAGACTTTTCTGTGTGAGACAAATTTGTTTATCAAGTCTTCGACTTTGGGTCGTAGCAACACTTAGTTGTGGGTGAGATTAGCTAAGGGAGTCAAGTGCGTAGAATCCTGCTGGGTTTCAGAGACGTAAGGAGCGCAACTGTACCTTAATCAGTGTGAGATTAATTAGGGCTCAACTACATTCCAGTCCGAAGTTCACTGGTAGTAGTCTAGTGTTTGTAGCATCTTAATACAGTATGTTGTTCAATGATGGACTAGGTCCCGAGGTTTTTCTGCATTTGCGGTTTCCTCGTTAACAAAACTTCTGGTGTCTGTGTTATTTCTTTTCCGCATTATATTTTGTTATCTAATTGAAATATCATATGTTGTGCATTAAGATCAATCAATTAGATAACCCAACCTTTGATTGTTGATATAAATTGATTGAAACTTGAACCTCGGTCTTTGGTACCGTTCAAGTTATTTCTCTTATTCAATCGGGCTCGCAAATTCTTATTTGTTTGATTGCGGATTGAGTTGAGAAATAGAGATATCGCTCTTTGATATACTTTCCTATAGATCGAGTCTGACTGTCTAGTTGATTCTCTTGAAAGTATATTGGAGTAAGTCCTCTCAGATTGCCAAACGAATTGTTGGGTGTGGTTGTTAGATCCCCGCTTTTTCAGTGAGGTTGTTAGACCCCCGCTTTTTTAGTAACTTTATTATTATACCATGTTGGTAGAATATGCAGTGGAGTATTCTGTGGTAGGTAACAAGTAACTTTTCTACCGGCATAGTATTTTTTGTTCAAGACAATGCCGACATGCATTTCAAATTGGGGGATATTATTTGCCAGCTGTAGCATGAATACTATGCCGCTAAGGTGGTTTCCGCCACTGAATTCATACTACGTCAATGCCGGCACAGAGCTTTTTAAGCTGTAAAAATGGCGAAATCAAAGTGAAATGAGTCGAATTTCATGCAAACACCATAAACCTGATAAGTTTGTGTTTGTTTGATCCCGAAAATTTGTCCCTATGTGAAAATACTTTGGGAAACTCGTTTTGGGCATCTGTAACGCACACCAGAAATCCTTAAAGACTGTTCATAGTTTTTTTTTATCTATAAGACCTCTGGGCTCTGAAGATATTCACTCTCCATCTAAGAAGCTAAAAATCTTAGATGATGAAAAACAGTCTAAAGGAAATTTTAAAAGTCAATCTAAGAAAAGTCGGTCAAGGAAAGTCGAAGCTCAAAGGTATGGAATCTCACTAGATTACTTCTTAATTTGTTTGAGGAATACTATCATGATGGATCTGCTGACAAAGATCTATTTAAGGCTTTTGAAGAGGTTTTCAAATTCTTAGAGAGGCTCAATGTGATTGAGTAAAGAATGTGTTCTTATGTTCTGTACATGTCAAATCATGCAATCGTGATGTACGAACTAAACATGTTGTCAACGCAAGTGGATCCAATAAAACGGGTTCTTGTGAGTTTGATACATATTCAAGATATCGGAAAAATCTCCTTCCTGGTCATAAGAAAAAGAAGTTATAAAGCTCGGTTAACCCTGATTATCATCATTACTATGATTATATATATATCAACCGGAAATGGTGCATGAGGTTCACTCTTCACATATTGCCACTTGGTAACTTGTTTGGCGCTACCCTATTTGCATATAACTTGAGATGAGGCAAGAAACGGTTTGATTTGTTTATACTTGGGTTAATGTTGTTTTTACTATGTGTAAAATAGCTTTCTACTGCACCGTCATTTCGCACCATTTCTGTGTTTTCACGTGTTGCACAACCTTGGTGATTGAACACCGAAGAAATCCTACATTCCCTTTATGGGTCGCGGTTCAGGAACGGGTCTAAGCCCATCTTTGGGTATATAAAAGGAGCGGTACGCGTACCTTCTTCTTCCTCCCATCTTTTTCGCGTACGTGAATGCTCTTGGGTTTATGTATTTTCTCCATTAATCATCATTGGGGATCAAAAAGTGAAAAGGAGTTTTCAAGGAATATATCAACTAAGTCTTCTCTTCCTATAATATCTTAATTTATAGATCTCATGAAGAATTTGAAGGTTTCAAAAAACTTGGGTTCTTCATCTTCTTCTAGCATGAACTTACCAATAGATCAATGTTCCATTAGAATTAGATTTGTCAATGATTCTTATGGGAAGGTTTTTGAAATGATTTCATCTAATGGGTTTATTCTAGAAAAGAAGTTGGATTTTACTAGTAGGCATAAAGAGGATTTGATATGTTTTGAAAAATTCAATCTTGGAAATTTCTTTAATGGTCTTGGTGAAGGTTTTGACACTCTTACAAGAATCTTCTGTGCTAACTTCTATGATGTTAATAATGAAGACATGGAATTCAAGACCATGAAAAATATACAAAGGATTCATGTAAATAGAGAGTTGATTTCAAGGATTACTAAAATTCCCTTAGAGAGTTTTCGCCTTCCAAGACCTAGTCATGAAAGACCTTCTTATGAAACCATCTCTATTGGTATCTGTGGTAAGAGTGTTGATTGGAATGAAAGAAAATTTCCTACTGATAATTTTAGTCTTTCTTTGACGTCCTTTGGTAAACTTGGTATATCTAATCTTTGTCCCTCCATGATTGAGAATTCTCATTGGAGTCGTGAGTTTGCGGAGTTGGTCTATTTCCTTGAGTTGGGAACTCAATGTTTCGACATTTGTGGGTTTATCATTTATCAAATGTTTTCGATGACGTCTTCCAACAAGAAGTTAGGCTATCCTTGCTTGATTGAGCGAATTTGTCGCACTTTCTCTATTTCTCCAATTGAAAACTCTACTGGGACTCCCAAACTTGTTCATCCTTATACTTTCAAATATATGAAGGAGAATGCTTGCAAGAGAGTGACACCCTTGACGGCTCATGTGATTCTTCCTCCATGAATCTTCTTCTTCAAATTCATAAAGGTGTTTGTAAGATTAATTCCAAAGTAAGGTGTGTGCAAGAACAATTACTTGTGATTTCTACTAAGTTTCCAGAAATCAAGGATGACATGGATAACATTCAAGCCACTATTATGGTCTCCGATGATGAAGATGATGACTAGGTTTTCGTGCTTTATCGATTTTTATTTTTAGAGTTGTTTTGAGTTTATCTAGGAAACTTCTTATGAGAATTTTATTCTTATGTTTTTAAGAAGGATAACTAGGGTTTGGAATAGCTATTATTATGTGTACACATAACTATTGCCAATGATTTTCATCTTGCAAAGTTTTTAGATTTATTTGTTTAAATTCTAAGTTATTTGGAAGATGATTTTTGTAGTATTAATCTTTATGTTTTCATATATTGCATTTTGTTATGGGATATGTTGTTTACGTCCGTTAACCTTGACTGTCCCATACATGTTCAAATGTTATCTCTATTATATGTCGCTATGCAAGTATTGATAAAACATAGAATGAACTTTTGACAACAAAAGTTAAGCCTATTATGTATTTATGCAAATATTGACGGAATATAGGATGATCTTTTGTTTACAAAGATTAAGTCTTTTATATATCATTGTGCTAATAGTGATAAAAAATAGAATGAATCTTTGATTATTCCGCAGTATTGGTCCTTCCCTGATCCACATCTTTGTGTACATACTGTGTTGCTCCGTAAGTTTTCTTATGTCGAGCATGGCCAATTGAAATGATCATTTTCCTTTGTGGTTAATTCAGTTGAGATTTTTGGATACAAATTCATGTTTTCATGTGATTTGATTATGTCCAAATAAATCCTTTTTTCTTGTAAAAGTAAGGTCGCGCTTGTTGTTCTTTCGGGAATGGCATTTTATGGGGGTGAGTTCTTAATTGAACTTATGCTTAATTGCCAGATCTTTGTGGGGAGTGCGGCTGTGGAATATTGTAGGAGTTTTCTTTTATCTTTATAAACTCCTTGATGAATGCATTTAGCTTTGGCTATATGATTGCATCTAAATAAGTTGATATGTTGTTCTCTTTTGGTCATGAAGTATCTTTATGAAAATTTCATGAGGATTCCACTAGTTTTCGTACCTTTGCCAATTTATATTGACAAAAAGGGGGAGAATTAATGTGTAGTTTCATACTACAAATACATATGGTTTACGAATCATTATGTAAGGGGGAGTGGTTTTCATTGTGAAATGAAGTATTGACTAAGGGGGAGTGATATATATCACCATAGTATTGTTTTCAAAGTTGTGGTACAATTGAACTTTGATGTTGTGTAGTAATACTATGACACTGTATAATAATGATTGAGAGCAACTTTTTTCTCATTGTTATTGCACGGATCTTCAACAACTATGATGCTGAGTTGAACACATTTAGAATCATGGAGTACTTGGAAGTGACGAAGATTTCGAGTTATGTTGAAGAGCCAAGGAGATCAAGCATTTGGATGAGAAGCTACAAAGTTTATTTATTTTGTAATCCATATGTATTGATATTTTTGTCACTAAAATTGACAAAGGAGGAGATTGTTAGAGAATTCCTCGATCAAACTCGCAAGCGTTGCTATTTCAAGCTTCTTTGTCAATGTTAGTGATCAAAACTATATGTCTTGATTTCTAGTCTACTTATAGATTTCATGGACTAGGATAGATTGTGTAGTTGAGCATTAGACTTCACGACGTTCATCATTTGAAGACGAAGAACTTCTAAGGAGAGCTTGGGGAACTTCATCAACAAAAGGTATGTGGAGACTGAAACTCATCTATTACTTGGAAAGTCTATTTCTCCTCTATCTCCTATATTGAGACATAAGTCGTAGTGCTATATAGTTTTCTACTATGCACATTTGATATTTCGAGCTGAGTTTAACTCGCTTACATATTTCTCGAAATACGTATTGGCAAGATTTCGCTTCGACCAAGTTCATCTTATATTCTTGACGAAAATCAAAAGATGATCATGTGAAAATTACCGAGTAACATCTTACATGGTTTGTGTGATACAATCATTTGGTGTAGACTTGGAATGTTTCGTAATGATTATTTCAATAACTTGAAAATTGCTTTGATGCTAATAGTGTGTGAAAACGGCTATTATCATCCTCTAAGAAAGTTTCAATGATTGAAATAAGAGTTTAGAACACTTAACCATTATTGTATTGTGACATGTTGTGCATTCTTGCGTATATGAAATCCATGTCTGGGAACCATAGTATGCATATCTGTATGCGTACATGTTGGTTTGAGAAATCCTGGAACCTAAGTATGCGTACTGGCGTGAGGTTCATGTACGATATTTTCTGCTGGGATTTGAGGTACGCGTACCCGTTCACGTACTGGAGAAGCCCAAACTCCGTCCTGGTATTTCTAGTATGCATACCCATTTGCATACTTGAAGGTTAAAGTTCTAAAATCGGTTGTGTACATGAACTAATACATTTATATAATAAGGGATGCAATCTTTGCAGATCATGACTATAATGTTCATGAATTGATTCGAGTGAATCAAACAGATTTTGCTTCAATTGTGCTCTTGTATACTTCTATGAGAATCTAGCAATTGAACAACTCTTTAACTAGTTTCATTTGAGTCATTTGAACTAGTTATGGTTAAGATGAACAAGGTTGATATGAGAGAGTTCATATGGCTAACTTCGGTTAACTATTGTTGAGCCAACATGGTGTACACATTTAGGTACGGTTACTCAAACCTAAATGAAGGTACATTTCATTTGTGTATAACAAGCTAAGTTCAATCTAACGGTTGAAAGATATTAGCTTGAATCTAATCAGGTTTTCATCTAACGGTGAATATTGAATGCTTTGTTGCTAAGGTAACTTAGATTGCAAACCCTGATTTGAAAACTATATAAAGGAGAAGTCTAGCAACTGGGAAACCTAATCCTCACACTTCTATGTGATACTAGTTTCATAAGCTAGAGTCGATTCTTCTTTAACCTTAGGTTTTTCACGAAACCCTGTAGGTTAACGACTTGAAGACTTCATTGGGATTGTGAAGCCAGAACCAACTATTTTCTCTGTAGTTCCGTGTTCCTATCTTGCTTGATTCTATCGTTTGAGTACTATCTTCTCTAAGATTTTCTCGAGATTTATTTTCCGATAGGCAAGATAAAAGGTATTCACAAACATCTTTGTCTCATCGTTTGTGATTCCACAATATCTTGTTTCGCTTCCATACGATTAAGATTATTATGAGGTGATTGATAATACTAGGATGTTCTTCGTGAATATAAGTCTGGTTTATCAATTGGTTCATGTCCACCTTGATTTATCAAATGACGGAACAAAACTCATAGGTATTTCTGCGGGAGACATATTTATCTATTCCAATAGACTTTTCTGTGTGAGACAGATTTGTTTATCAAGTCTTAGACTTTGGCTTGTAACAACTCTTAGTTGTGGGTGAGATCATCCAAGGGAATCAAGTGCGTAGAATCCTGTTGGGGTTCAGAGACTTAAGGAGCGCAACTGTACCTTGATCAGTATGAGATTGATTAAGGCACAACTACATTCCAGGATGAAGTTCATTGGTAGTATGCTAGTTTCTGTAGCGGCTTAATACAGTGTGGTGTTCAAAGATGGACTAGGTCCCGGGGTTTTTCTACATTTGCGGTTTCCTCGTTAACAATACTTCTGGTGTCTGTGTTATTTATTTTTCTTATTATATTTTATTATAGAATTGAAATATCACAGGTTTTGCATTAAGATCAATCAATTAGAAAATCCAACCTTTGGTTGTTGATATAAATTGATTGACACTTGAACATTGGTCTTTGGCACCGTTAAAGTTATTTCTCTTATTCAATCGGGATTGCGAATTCTTATTTGTTTGGTTGCGGATTGAATTGAGAAATAGAGATATCGCTCTTTGATATACTTTCCTATAGATTGAGTCTGACTATTTAATCGATTCTCTTGAAAGTATATTGGAGTAAGTCCTATAAGTTTGCCAACCGAATTGTTGGGTGTGGTTGTTAGACCCCTGTTTTTTCAATGAGATTGTTAGACCCCCGCTTTTTCAGTAACTTTATTATTATACCATGCCGGTAGGATATGCAGTGGAGTATTCTGTGGTAGGTAACAAGTAAGTTTTCTACCAACATAGTATTTTATGTTCAAGACAATGACGACATGCATTTCAAATTGGGGGATATTATTTGCCGGCTGTAGCATGAATACTATGCCACTAAGGTGGTTGCCGGCATTGAATTCATACTACGACAATGTCAGCACAGATCTTTTTCAGCTGTAAAAATGGCGACATCAAATAGAAATAAGTCGAATTTCAACACATTGGCACCTTTAATATGAGCATTGAGAGTGATTGTATGTTGAGCTTGTCTACTTTCTTGGCTTGGTTCTTCACGAAACTCTCTATTCTCATAAAATCATGATTCAAGGGTGTTGGTTCCACAAATAATTGCAATTGTGAATCGTTGTCATTAGTAGAAGATTCAAGATAGACCCCTTGCTGTAGTTGAGATAAAGATTCAGCAACATTTATTTCTTCACTATCATTTACCATTTTCACCCAAAACTTTGCTTTCAAAATTTTCCCTCATTCTGCTCTCACCTCACCCAAATAATAATACACTAATCATTTATCAAAAGATATAATAACTTAACTAATTTTAATTAACCACTGAACATGATTAGTGAGGGGTAGATTAGGAATTAGTTAAAAAAATATGGATAAGGGGTGACTATGATTTTCTTTTTAGATCCGGTTTTTGTCTTTTTCCCATATCCCCCAATTATTTTATGTATCTCCCATTTGCGCGCTCTATAATAGGGACGCATGGAGTATTTTCTACTTATACCAAATGGCGATAAAACCTCTAAGATACTGGTATGGTGGGACAACCACCATCTAAACCTAAATCGTTCTTCCAATAGAACCTTCGGGAAGATGCCATATTTGTTAGAAATTGAATTTATGAAGATTTTTTCTGGTAGATTGAATTGATATGAGTAGTTGTGTTTGAAATGAAGGAAAAGTGAGTATTAAGATGGCATGATATTGTAAAATTTTGAGCTAGAGATGAAGAAGGTGTGAGTTTTAAGTTTGAAGATGAGGTGGATTTATAGGTAAACAAAAGGAATAACAGCCGTTGGATAATGAGATTTGGAAAGTAGACGTTAGCGGTTTTGGTTCACACGCTGGAGGATTCACTTTAGACGCTGGCGTGTGAAGGAAAAAATGACGGTTTTGGATCACACGACAGCGTGTTTGGTTCCGCCGCCCGGTTTTTCATCAAGCGCGCGTTTGTTCTACTGCCGTACTCAACAAACCCTCTAATTTGTTGGTTTGCTCATCCGTTTTTCATGTTTGTTGAGTCCATAGTGGGAACAAAATGAACAAACCACAAATTTGTTGAGTCCATAGGAACTGCTCTTAGTATAAGAGATTTCACATTCTCTGCCTATATAATAGTTACAGAGGGAGTAATTTCTATTTATATCAAAAGGCCCTCTCTCGCGTCTCTTTTTTCTCCGTTTCCTTCTGGGAATGTGTCATAGAAGCTAAATTCTAACCGTTATGCTATCTTTATATGACCGTTAGACTACTTTTCAACAACCTCAAATCGAAATCTGACCGGAAAGTATATTGGATTCTGGATATTTCTTTGGGATTCTTGTTTCAGTGATTCTGGTTCGGTGATTCTAGCTCGGAGATAAAAAGACTGGGTATTTTCACAAGATATGATAACAACAGATGGAGAGGTAAAAGAAAAAGAAGATTGATTGGTGCTGTTTTTTGGAAAATTCTTTAACTTATATCATCAAAACTAATCTCAACAGGAATGAACATCTATATAAATATAGAACCACCGGATTCGCATCAAACTGCAGTTTATCAATGATTCTTAGTTTTAAGAGTGTTTAACAGAAGCAAGAAGTTGAAGCAGCAGGAAACGACACTATCAAGCATAATACAAGAGAAATGAGTAGCAGAACATATAGAGTTGGGTAGATAAATGCAATAGTAAAAGATGTAAATCATAAAGGAACTCTAAGTAAAGCATAAGTCTTAATACACTCAGAGAAATTGATGTCCAAGCTGTCTATTGAGGGGAACAATCTTACTGCCAGGGAGATTCCTTTTTCTGTGGTCGAAAGGGATTCACCGGATGAGAAGCTACAAGTTACGTTAAACCCGGTTTTCCCTTTCCCCCATACTATTCCCCTACTTATATTGCATGAACCCAAATAACATGTATACTAGAAGCACTCTTATGGTCTGTCAAAACAACATAAACTATAATAACTTAATCTTCCGGTATCCAAAGGTGGCATACTTCTGGTAGTTCATTAAAATCCTAGCTTGGAACTGCCAAGGCCTTGGACCTAGAGATATCAGACAACAATAAAGTAAAACATCAATACCAACGAACTCAACATCATTTTCCTATCAGAAACTAAACAACATCATAAATTCGTTGAAGACACCATGCATAATTCACTTTTCTGGCTGTGGCCTGGGATAAATCGATTAGATTCAGTGTCCTATACTAGGATAATAACCAAATAAATTGTGAAATTTGGAATGAAAAAATTAAATCTGTGTGGATCCTTACTTGTATGTATGGTAGTCCATATAAGGATATGAGAAAAGAAGAATCTTGGAATGTTGTGAATCAAATGGGAACAATTATGTATACTCCTTGGATTGTTTTAGGTGATTTAAATGTTATTCTACATCCGGATGACAAAAGAAGTGGTAACCCGGCTGACACTTATGATATTAGAAAATTTAATATCATGTTTAACAATTTAGGCCTTAAAGATGCTGGTTACATAATATTTCCTTTTACTTGGTCTAACCAGCAAGATGGTACCACTTTCATAGAAGAAAGGCTAGATAGAGGTATGACTAATGGGTAATGGCTTACCCTTTTTCCTAATAGTAGTGTCAGACATCTAAGTCATGTGGGATCCGACCACTCCTCGATTTTACTTAATACTGAGATTTCTTCTATTGCCGGTTGCAAACCCTTTAAGTACTTTTGTTTATTTCAGGAGGAATATAAATGTATAGATATAGTACAATCATCTTGGACTAAGAATTTTAATCAAGGGTTCTCATGCTTTTATACTTGTTAATAAACTTTCTACTCTTAAGCATGAATTTAAACTCTGGAATAGACTTTACTTTGATAATATTCAAAATAACATTATTGCTCTCAATAATAGACTTGACAATATCATGAACACCCCTAAAATTAGAAGGGATGATCCTAATTGGTTAAGCACTAAATTTGAAATACAGAAAATGTATTAATATGAGGAAGAAATGTTAAAAATAAAGGGTAGAGAAAACACCATACTGTTGGGAGATAGGAACAATCATTACTTCCATCAGAATGTTGTTATAAAACAGATACGGAATCAATTCAATGGTTTGTAGGATAGTAATAACACACATGGTTACAAGATAGGGATAACATTGCAAATTGTCTGAATATCCACTTTGAAAATTTACTTACACATCTTACCCTGTTTTAAATAATGATATAGTTAATCTTGTTCCCCCTTAAATCACCGATGATGATAACATCTTGCTAATGTCTAATCCTACCTCTGCCAAAATTCATGATGTTATTTTTAGTATGCCTCCGAAAGGTATCCCGGGTCCGGATGGTTTCCCGACTTGTTTCTTTCAAAAACACTGGGAGCTTGTCAGTAGCGACATGATCAAAACTGTGCAAGCCTTTTTCAGTAGTGGGCACATGCTTACTCAATTGAACCAGACTTTTATTTCTTTGATCCCTAAGGTGATTCACCCAACTACACCAGGGGACTATAGGCCTATAAGACTGTGTAACATTGTGTATAAAGTTATCTCTAAATTCCTAGAAAATAGGATGAAACCTCACTTGGACAGGATGATATATCCCTACCAATCGGCTTTTGTCAAGCAAAGGCTTATCTCAGGCAACATTCTTGTTTCTCATGAGATAATCCATGCCATGAAGAAAAAGAAAAAAAACAAAAACTGACCATCTAGGTCTAAAAATAGATATGTCAAAAGCGTTTGATCGTGTTGAGTGGGATTTTTTGATTGATATTCTTAAAAGAATGGGATTCTGCAATGCTTGATGTAATCTTATACATCAGTGCATTAGCACTAGCTCTTCTGCTATTCTCATCAATGGGGTCCCTAGTAAACCTTTCAAGCCAACTACAGGATTGCGGCAGGGAGATCACCTATCTCCCCACCTCTTTATTTTGTGTATGGAGTCATTTTCGAGGACCCTTTCTGATACTGAAACCAATGGCCTTATCACCGGTTTCAAAATTAACAAACATTGCCCGACTATTAGTCACTTGCTTTTCGCGGATGACTGCCTAATTTTCACAAAAGCCACCTTAAATCAGAGTACGAACCTGTTACAAAACCTTGAGGACTACTGTAAGACCTCCGGGCAAATGATAAATTTTTTCAAAGTCTGAGATATTTTTTACCCCTCACATCAGTAATGCTTTTGGTAAATCGATAATTGACGTTCTTAAGGTTAAGAAAATTAAACTAGATGATAAATACCTTGGAGCCCCCTATTCACTAATAGATAAAAAATATCTTGCTTTGAGAATATGTTAGATAAGATGGGTAGTAGATTAAAAGGTTGGAAAGGAAAATCTTTAAATCCTGCTGGTAGAGAAGTCTTAGCCAAATCTATTATTGAGACTTTACCTGTATATAACATGTCTACCTTTATTCTTCCCAAACAAATTACTATAGAGCAAATGCTTTAATTAGAGACTTTTGGTGGGATAAATCAGGAGACTCCAAGGGTGTGTATATGAAAAAGTGGACTGACCTTTGTAAGACCAAGGAAAAAGGGGGAAATGGTTTAAAAGATTTAAATAAAATGAATATATCTTTAATATCTAAGAACGCCTGGAGACTGTTTCACCAACCTAACTCCATTTATATCAAGACTATGAAAGGAAAGTATTTTATTTTTACCAACCGTTTCCATGCTAGTTGTAGTGATAGTGCTTCTTGGGAATGGAAAGGAATATACACGAGTCTGATGATTATTAAGGATCACAACATATGGGATATATGCAAAGGTAACAGCGTATATATCCTTTAAGATAACTGGATTCCTGATATGGCAAATCACCCTCTAATCTTAAATCTTGACTACATTGCACTCACATAATGGTAGAAGACTGTCTCACTGAAAATTTGTGGGATATCAATGTCCAGCATCAGATGTTTGATTTGTATACCATCGAAAGAATATTAACTATCCAACCTGTTAGAAATAAAGATGATATCCTTAGGTAGATTGATGACCCCCAAGGGAAGTTTGCAAGTAAATCGTTATATGATATTCTTGATAGAAAATGTGATCAAGCAACTAATATCCTGCCGAAAAAATCTGGAGGCTCAATGTTATTCCGAAAATCAAATTCTTCATATGGAAAATGAAGAATAATATTTTCACCTTTCAGTGGCGCTTTCGCTACCCACGTTAATCATATTGACCCTCTTTATGCTATGTGCGGGAATGAAGTTGAGATAGGGGAACACTCTCTTATCCGATGCTCGTCCACGAGAGCTTGCCGGGCTTACTGTTCTTTAAATCTAGGCAATGCTACTTATAGTTTTGATACTGTCAATAAGTGGTGCTCTAGTTGGTTTCAAAACTACCACCCTCAAACACCTTTTCGACCTTGGGAAAACTTATGTGCTACCTTATGTTGGTTCATATGGAAAGCCAAATACAAAACAATATTTCAAAATACAAAACGTTGTCCCACCAGGACAAGAAAGCTCATTTCAGATTCACAAATAATTTGCAAACTATAAACCTGACTCGCATTTCGAACAGGAGCACTGACCAATACCTAAACGAACTTGTCTTGAATATCTCCTTCTTTTATGTGAGCTACTTTGATTAGTAACATGCCTAACAGGTATTGGTGTTGCCATTACAGGTGCAAGTGGAAAACCCATCAGGAGAAGGACAAGAAGAGCCAGGGTCCATGGAATGGAAGAAGGAGATTTCCTAGCTATCCAAGACGCTATGGAGTGGGCTATCCAACTGAACTGCAAAGCTTTTTATCTTCAAGGAAATTAACAAAGTGTTGCAAGGTGGAAGGAGAAGAACTATCTTGAAATCCAACTCCTTTATAGACAACCTTCTCTTAAGTTTATCTGCTTTTGAAAATGTAATTTGTAAGGACATAAAGTCCAAAAACTTCATTGATCTCCAAAACTTAGCTAAAGCTGGAATAAGAAACCCAAGTCTTCAAATATGGGAGGCAAGTTCCCTCTGTTTAGACTGTCTGTAACTATTTTTCTTATCTATAAAAAAGTTTAGACTGTCAATAACTCTTTTTTTTATCTATAAAAAAAAGGGTACATTATTTATATGTGCTTATTTTTGACACCCAATAAATATATCCTTATACAACAATAAATATGTCTCTACCTTTTAATAACCTTATCTATTTAAAATTAGATTACCTTAGTACCCTCACCATATAATATTTTTTTTTAATTTCAAAATGGAACAAATTTATTCCTCTACCACTTCACCACCACCACTAACATTCAACTACCATTCCACCACCACCGTTCAACAACCACGATCTACCAACCACCGCCACTACTAATATTCCACCACCACTCCTTCACCACCACCATTCCACCACCACTAGTCTGTCGCCGCCACCACCACTAGTCCGTCACCACCGCCACCGTCCGCCGCCGCCACCATTGATTCAGATATTTTTGTATCAACAACAGTAGTTGATCCAAATAAAAATAGAACCACAGTAGAAGTTGTTCCAATTTAGAGGATCAACAACGGTAGTTGATCAAAGAAAAAAGGATCAACAGTAGAAGTTGATCCATGTAAATGGAGTGAACTTGGCGTGAGTCGAACACCTATCTTCTGACATGGAGTCAGTCATGCTACAATTGCATCACAAGTTCAACATTGGAAGAAATTTATATGATTTAAACTACAAGCATGATTATACTAATCCAAGAAAATGTTGTTGAAAGGATCAACAACAATAGTTGATCCATTAAAAAATTGGATCAACAACAGGAGTTGATCCCATAAATGGATCAACAACAACAATTGATCCCGTAAAAACATATAAACATCAACAATTTATCATCACATGTAGCTTCATAAACAACAACAACTTCAAGACCAAACTCTCCATCTGAAGCTAAACACAAACAACACCAACAATCACACATAATATCCACCACCACCATCATAAAAAACAATACCACCACTATCTTCATCAACAATTCCAATACTCTAACCTCACCACAACCATCAGTCCAACCAGAACCACCAAAATCTCCATCATCAATTACATCGTTTTGACCTTCTTCCATCTACATCATCAAATACAACCAGAACCGTTGCAAAATCTGCATCATCAATTCCACCGATATCTCCATCATCATACATTAAACTGAAAAATCAAGTAACAAACTTAAAATCTCCATCATCAGTTTCATCATTTTTACCTGAATATGTTATCGATTTAAAGAAGAATGAAATAAAAAACTAGGGTTCGAGAAGGGAAGCGAATCAAGTACATACCTCCATTGTTACTCGTTGAACAATCACCAGATTTGAGATTTGTATCTGAATAAAGAGGAAATCGATCTAAATCAATTCTTTAGAAGGAGGCGGTGATACTGATGGTGATAAGAGGTGATGGCGATAGTGACGAAGAAGAAAGTGGTCGCTGTTTGTGGAAGAAGGTGGTGATGGCATGGCGGTGGTGACGAAAAAGAAGGTGGTCGTTATTTGCGGAAGAGGAAGAGGAAGAGGAGAGAGAATTTAGATCTGAATCTGGAAAAATGAAAGAAACTGTTGGTGAGATTGACAGTATATAAGGGTAAAGTTGGTATGGATAATTAAATTGATTTCTTTTAAAAAAACAGAGATATATTTATTGTGTGATAAGGATATTTGTATAGACCATCAAAAATAAGGACAATAATTCAATTAACAAAAAAAAAAAAAAAACAACAACTGGTAAGTGGGTCAGCCATACCATCAAAACCTAAATCGTTTTTCCAATAAAACCATCAGGCACCCGGGATCTAAAAGATACCCGGCTGTTTTACCGGTTCCAGTTTTGGGTGGTATCCCAGCTGAACCGGACACCCCTACCTTATCCTATATATAAGAAGGATAACACCCTAAGCTATGATTTTGGTACAGAAAAATCTCATCTCCTTCGGAACCCTATTTTTTCATCGAAACCTACTCAAGCTATTCAAATGGGGCGAAGTAAGTTCTTGACTTTTTCCTTATGATTCCGCTGATATATTAATCCTGTTGTAGAATAATATAGTTTTATTTTTCTTAGATTCAATTGTGGATATTAGTATGATTAGATCTATGTGTGCCTTTGATTCGTCGGTTGAAGTTGTCTTTATAATTTGTCTTCATAAATCAATCATGATCTGTTGTTAATCTTGAACGATTTTAGGGTTTTTGAAAGGTAGTGATGATATTGAGATTGTTGTTGATTGAATTTCAGTTAGGATGAGATCGTGACGTATATGTTGTTTTAGTATCTCACCTACGTTTTTGCATTCCCAGGACCTGCGAGATGTTATCGTCAGATTAAGAACAAGCCATACCCAAAATCACGATATTGTCGTGGTGTTCCTGATCCTAAGATTAGGATCTATGATGTTGGTATGAAGAAGAAGGGAGTAGATGAGTTCCCTTTCTGTGTCCATTTGGTGAGTTGGGAGAAGGAAAATGTCTCAAGTGAGGCTCTTGAGGCTGCACGTATTGCATGCAACAAATACATGACCAAGCATGCTGGAAAAGATGCCTTCCATTTGAGAGTTAGGGTTCACCCGTTCCATGTTCTCCGAATTAACAAGATGCTTTCTTGTGCTGGTGCTGATAGACTCCAGACTGGTATGAGGGGTGCTTTTGGAAAGCCGCTTGGTACTTGTGCACGTGTGAGCATTGGTCAGGTCCTCCTGTCTGTTCGCTGCAAGGATGGCCACGGTAAAAGTGCACAAGAGGCCCTTCGTCGTGCCAAGTTCAAGTTCCCTGGTCGTCAAAAGATCATTGTCAGCAGGAAGTGGTATGGGCAGACTTTTATTACTTTTTCTCTCTGCCGGATCTTTAATTTTGTAGTTGATCATGTCATTTGAGTGTTCAAGTTTGTGCAATACAATAGCAGATATTTATCTTCATTGATGGTTTTTCAGGGGATTCACCAAGTTCAGCCGCACTGACTATGTGCAATGGAAGGCAGAGAATAGAATTATGGCTGATGGTGTCAACGCAAAGGTGAGTATCAACACTCTTTCAAGCTCCATTCCTCATTTTACTCTGTATATGTGCTTGTTTGATAATGCATGGTGATTGGTGCATGTTAAAGTGCTGAAGTTAACTTACTTCTGACTTCTTTAAATTTGAAATGGAGTAGCAGCTAACTCTTATTCTTATTCTTAAATTTCAGCTTCTTGGATGCCATGGACGTTTGTCAAATCGCAAACCTGGAAGAGCTTTTTTGACAGCAGTAGTTTAAGAACCTTTAGGTAGTCAGTTGAAAAAGAATGTACCCGTCTGCTGTACTTTCTTTAGACATCCTCATGCTCTTTATTATCCAGATAGAGTGAGTTCAAATCCAAACTTGTTAGTCTTTTCGTTTTCGGTCTTGCCTTTTGTGATGAGGATGGATCTTATAAAGAAAATCATCAAGTTGCAGAATCAACATTTTAACTCATGCTTGTCTCTTTTTGTTGGCATTAGGTTTTCATGTTCTTTTTTAATAATCTTTGATTACTGTTAGCATGAAGATTTAGTTTCTTCAACCTGGGAATGCAGTCTGCATATAGAGTAAGCTATCTGTATCTTGTTTGCCACTGTTCATTTGTTAGCTGAGCTTACCTGCTTAGCAGGTGTGGAATCCCTACTTTGGCACAAACATCATGCTGCTGCCAGAGTATGGGTCCACCATGTATGAACAAGTTTTTCAGTTTTGCAATCATGCCAAGTGTTTTTTTTTTTTAAAAAGTACCTCATTGAATGTTGAATCATATTGAGTGTTACATTCAATCATTCGAGTGTTACATACATACATTCAATCATTCAGCTCAGGTGTGTTACTCATTTTTGAGTTTATGAAACCACTAAATAGAACTTGGTAAGATGACTTATATATGTAAAAGGAGCAGTGTGGATTTCCATGTATGGTGGCCGTAACAGTCGGCTCGTAAAGAACAAACTTCACGTAGGCCACAAGTGGCTTGAGTTTGGAAGTGTGATCGCTTGTTCAAAGTTCAAACTCTGGCTCGTAAAGAACAATGGTTAATGTTTAAGAATTAGCAATATAACTGAAGCCAGGTTTGAGCTCATAAAGAGCGATATAGAACCTCCATATATATTGATTAAATATTGGAAAAATTAAGCTAAGGCCCAACCCATGGATAACTCATAATATGAGACCCTAGTTAAAAGAAGTTTAATTCTAGGCCCCGAGTTATTAAAAGACATTGATACCCTTATGCATATTGTTAAGCCCATAATTAAATAAAATTTAAATTTAGACCCAAAATTATTAAAATATAATGTGATGATATTCAGACCACCGCCTCCGACCACCACCAACCGCCTCCGACCGCCGCCGACCACCACCTCCGACCACATGCACATTGCCAGTGCATCCGGAAGTTACACATGCATAAAAACTACACATTCATGTTATGTATTCAAAAGTGTGTAACGAGAAGTTACACATGCATATGGCATGTGTATCCCAAAGTTACACATGGCATGTATAATAAGAAGTTACACATGCATATGACATGTGTATTCACAAGTTACACATGCATATGGCATGTATAGCCAATAGTTACACATCAGGAAAAAAATATACAAAAAAGATATGTATTGATTTAATATTCATTTATAATAATTTCTCTATTTATCTATTAATTGGCTGTTATTGAATACAATAAACGAGTTAGAACACTAAATATGTAAAACGAAATCTTAGAAATGAGCCACGAAATCCTTTAATTGAGATTGTTCCTTCCCTTCTTGTCTTCCCCATTACAAAATGCTTCCATATCTGTAACAAAATAAACATCCATGAAATTAGATTGGATGAACAAAAAGAATGAAATAATATTATAGAACAACTACAAGAGTAATTAGGAGTTACACATGCATATGACTAGTGTAACTTGGAGTTATACATGTGTCTCATTAGTGTAACTAGGAGTTACACATGCGTCTGACTTGTACAATGAGAGTTACACATTCATAACCTTTATATCCCATCAATTAGCAAGTGTAACTAGAAACTACACATCTAATTGGCATGTGTAACTGGTAGCTACACATCTAATTAGCATGTGTAACTAATTGCATCTCACTTTTGTAATTAAGAGTTACACATGTATCTAATCAGTATAATAATCAGCATTATCCTACCTTTTTACAAGCAAATATACATGCGATGAACTACAAAGATACACATGGGAGGGGATTAACACAAACAGAAAAACAACTCAGAGAGAAATTCTTTCTACAGAATGGTGGTTTGCTATTAAAAAAGAAAATAAGCTCACATGAAGGTGACATAGCAAAAGCTACTACCTGTCCAACCATTCTATAATCTGGAGACAATGCATCATTATTATACCTTTTCTGAGGCATGCAATTGAGATCTAAATGTGGTTTTCGAGAATTATTATCTCATATGAAGGACAAATGATTAAGTCAACAGGGTTGAGCTTTTACCTCTGAGGTGGCAACGACACACTATTCCCAGAAATATGAATCCAATGCTTCTTATGAAACAATGCATCACGCTGAAAATTGCAACACAGTAGTTAGTACCAGACAATACAAGATCCCTAAAATTTTCAAAGTGAAAACCAAAATCAATATCCGAATCTAAAAGCAATGAAAGAAGACAGAGATGGAAGGAATTCAGCACCAGAATCAACCACTACTCATAGTTCTGGTTCTAATTCTACTTATTCTTCCTTTTTTTTTACCACAATCTCATTAGATTTTACACTGAATCTAGCAAAATCATCAACATCTTCCTAGTGTAATTGTTAGTCGCACATGCATTTTCCTAGTGTAATTAAGAGTTACACATGCATATTCTCAATGTAACTAAGAGTTACAGATGCTCACAGAACGTTGAGAATTGAGAAGAAAATCAAAGTTCTTGGAGTTATTTTTTACGTCCCATAGTTTTGCTGCAGTATCTGGAACCTAACACCTCGCATTCTTATTTGCTTTACCAATTTTAGCATAAAAAGTTACCTGAAAAACAAAATTAAACAACAAAAAAGCTCAGTTGGAGTATGAGAACTTAAACCTATAACTGAATAACTAAAAGTTACACATATCAGACCTAAACATGAAGTATGTTAAGAAAAACTCAACTGCAATACTTCATGTATGATATCAGGTTCAGGCATTCATTCAATCAACTGCATTCATTAATGTAAAAGAACATTTTGTATGCTAAGGCAATTAAAAGAAGTAAAGCAACTAAAAAAACTTGGACAAAGTTCATACGTAGGCAAACTCTACTGGATGAAATAAATAAAAATACACATCTAAAGAATCTAAAGACCTAAAATTAATTGTAGCATAAACTGAAATCAACGTTCCAATACTTCAATAAGGAAAACAATCCACTACTTTAATAAAGAAAATAATGAAAAATGAAAATGGACAAAATTCAATCATGTGTACGAAAAAATAACTCAATCGTATGAGCATGTGTATCTATAAGTTACATAGCTAATTAGCATGTATAACTAGTAGATACACATCTAATTAGCATGTGTAACTTCTAGATACACATCTACTTAGCTTGTGTACTTGCCAACAAATTGTTTATCTGGCTCCTACAAGGCCACTACAACAAACCACATACTATCTCTAACCTGTAAACAAAATAAAACATATTCATCAATCTCGCAAATGGAAATCAAAACATGTATGCAACATACAATGCGCATCAGAAACCCTTGGCGACATAATATCCATCAAAATTTAACTGCAAAAAGCATATAACAAAGGAATATCCTCACCTCAGGAGTGACTACAGAGTTACATACTCAACAAAGTAAATTCGACACTCAGCAATTTCGCCGACCACCTAATCTGCCACATATACCTATACCTCAAACATTCATACCTTAGTTCCAACTCCAACACCACCACCGGCTCCAAAACCTGCACTTATACCACCACCACCACTTATTAACCAGAGGAGATCCATCATACAAAGAATTTCACTAACACAAAGATAAAAAAAAATGCTACTCAAGATGAACACGCTAACTGAAACAGTTGGGTTTCATGGTGCTTAGCAGGTACACACGTAATGGCTTGTGTAAACGACAGTTATTTTTTACCAAATGAAGAGGACTTGGGCTTGGGTGGCTGGTTTTTTCAAGATGGATCCATATGAAGACCTGGTGGACTCGTATAAGGCTGCTAAGGGTCGAAGTAGAATGATAAAGGACCTGTGGTTGGTTGCAAATCTTGCAATTGTCATGGAGTTATGGAAGTTACGTAACAAGTCTTATTTTGAGAATATGGCTGTTCAATGGTTGGACTTTAAAGGGAGAGTTTATCAGGTTATTCGTGATAATTCAATTAGAATGAAAGGCCACATGCATAATACTTTAGAGGAGTTACGCATTCTGAATTATTCCAAAGTGCGGCATAGATCATGCAAAACGTCTACTCCAATTGATATTAGTTGGACTCCTCCTAATCAAGATGAAATCATGGTCTGTTGTGATGGTGCTTCTTTCGGAAACTCGGGCCAAGCTGGTTCAGGTGTTGTTTCCGTGATGCAAGTTCGGAGGTGCTTGGTGTTCTCTGTGTTTTCCTTGGTTGGCAAATAAATTTCTACGCGGAAGTATATGCGATTATTTATGGTGTGATTATGGCTAAGAGATGGAATCTGCGGAGTATTTGCATTCGTTCTGATTCGAAGAGTTGCATTCAAGCTTTTCAAAAGGATGAGCTGCTTTGGAAGCTGGTGCATAAATGGAAAATTGCGAAGTCTTTCTACACCAATGTTCGTTATATTCATAGCTATAGGGAGGTTAATTTTTCAGCTGATACTTCGGCCAAGCAAGCCTGTTTGCTGTCTGAGGATATTTTTGAGTTTTTTGAGGGTAGGCCAAGTTTTATTCCATCTGTGGAATGGCCTGGAAGGGTTTATTATCGTTTCAAATAGGTTTTCCAGTGAGTGGCCTAGTGGCTAGTCATTAGGAAGTCCTAGTCCCTGTACAGTTTTTCACTTTTTTAATTTTATTTGACCGAGAAAAAAAAAGTAAACGGAAGTTACACATGCATATGGCTTGTGTAATCTCCAGTTACACATCTATATGTCTTTTGTAATCTCCACTTATACATCCATATGCTTGTGTACTCAGAGCATATAACTTATCTTCATCAGCGCTAGAAACAGGGATATCACATAGAGCTACTCAATAAATAAGATACAATGACACTTACAACATATGATGTATCTCAGCTGAAAGCTTTCTCCTCCTCACCTGCAACATTACATCTGATCCACAAATAGAAAAACCACATCTCCATCTATAACTCACAGTAACATATCCATTCAAATCCAATGCTAGCCTGCATTTTTGTCTCACTCACCATTATATCTTCACTCCCTTCTTCTGCAAATTTCATTTACAACCAACCATATCACCACTACTAATTTCCAATAAATAATACTAGTGTAAAAATTAGATTTCATTGACAGAGATACATCAAAATACATAGTATCAGAAGTAAAGTACACAAGATTAATCAATTCAATCAAAGTTTATAAAATTCATAACAAATACATGGGTAATAGAGATGATGATTCACTGATTTCGAATCTGAACACCGATTTTCAGTCAAGTTTTAAAATAAACAGATCAATTGATATTCAGTAAGGAAACCTAGAAAAAAAATTATAATATCTTTTAATATTTTCATCTTAAAAAGCTAAAAAAAGATTTAACTGTAACAGATCTGAACTTTGATCATGAGTTGATAGATAAAATTCAGTTGAAATCATAACTTCGATGATTTCGAGAGAAAAGTTCAAAATCAATAACATATAACTTCAATTGAATTAAGAGATAATGAAAAATGAAGCTTATCTACATGTCGATTTGATTCCGTAGATGAATCTTCAGATGCAGGATTAATCTTCTTTGGTTAATTATCGCATTAAACAAATCATCTTCATATTCCATAAGATCCATCTTTTGATCAGATGCAATCGATCTTTGACATAACTGAAATTACAGAGGCATAGAAGGAGAAGATACAATCGATCGTTGTTGTTGCAGTCGAAGATTTGGATGAAGACGAAGAAAAATGAATTTCAGAAACCCTAGAAACCATTTTTCTACAGCAGAGAGAGATAAAGATGAGAGAGAAAGAAAATAGAAAAATGTATTCTGATATTCCTCTTGTATATATACTAAAGGGTAGTGTTGTCATTATTAAAATTCGTAATAATTAATTATGGGCCAGCTCTGAAGAAAATTTGATATTTTGGGCATAGCTATATCATTTTCAGAAAGTATGGAGTTGATAATGTATGATCCATTTAGTGGGGCTTCTATATGTTGAACCCATATAGTAGGGGGGTTCTAGTATTTTTCACTTAAAAACTTATGGTCCCAACTTGGGCCAGTGAGAAATAGTAATAACCTCTCCAGTTTAATATTAATGATTTTTTCCAGTTCCGCCTTAAAGAATTTACCTTCGAATAGTAATAATCAGTTTTTTTTAATGCAAATAAAAGTTATTATTAACTTGAAGAAGATGTACTGTTCTTAGTAAGATCGAGAGTGAGTTTAACGGAGATTGGACGGAAATCGAACGGATAATAGAAACTACTGCCGTAGCAGCCCAAACTTCATTAATTCTTTCTTAATCCACCCATAAGGTTTCATTACAACTTAAATACTAAAATGATTGAATAACAAAACCGTAATGTTGACTAATCTAAAACAGGCACATGTCCCAACCCTGGCCGACAATAATTACCAAATGAGTAGTAGACACATCACTAATTATTAAGGCAGACAAGCAATTATTCGAGGCAGCCGCTAAGTAAGCTAGAGAAGTAAAAGGTATATGACAACACCCTCCCGATCAGAAGATCCTTGTCCTTAAGGATTAAATTTAGGGAATTGGTGGGCAATATGTTTGGCATCCTCCCAGGTAGCATATATGGGTGAAGAATTGGTCCATTGAATTATTAGTTGAGGCACAAAGAGTCCATTACGCAAATTTGTCCTTGAAGCAAGAGCAGCTGCATGAATGACAAGAATCTGGCCATCTGTATCCAATGTAGGCAGTGAAGGAGAAGGAGTGTCAGTTGTACCAATTTGCTGCTTCAGTTGTGATACATGGAATACGGGATGAATTCTTGCTTCTGCTAGTAGTTGTAGTTTGTAAGCAGTTGGACCAACCTTCTGAATGACTTCAAATGGCCCATAGTATTTTGCAGTAAGCTTTAAGTTTCTTCTGACAGCCACATATGCTTTTCTATATGGTTGGAGTTTCAAATAAACCTTGTCCCATACAGAGAATACCCTATCAGTCCTCTTTTGGTCAACATAAAAATTCATTATCTCTTGAGATTTACGTAAAGCATCCTTGAGTAAGTCCATCACTGCATCTCTTTGCTTCAAATCAGACTCAACCTCATCAACAGAAGTGGTAGCAGTGGAAGTAAAAGCCAAATGTGGTGGAAGATACCCATATAATGCTTGAAATGGAGACATCTTCAAGCTGGTGTGGTAATTGGTGTTATACCACCATTCTGCAAGTGGAAACCAAGAGTGCCATTTTTTGGGTTGGTGACCACACATGCATCTCAAGTAATTCTCCAGACAAGACTTTACTCTCTCAGTTTGACCATCAGTCTGCGGATGGTAAGATGTACTGAGATGCAGCTGAGTGCCAAGGGATTGAAAAAGGTCTTGCCAAAAGTTGCTTGTGAAGATTTTGTCTCTGTCAGACACAATGGAAGATGTCAGACCATGCAGCTTAAAAATCTATGAAATGTATTCTCTTGCAACAGAAGAAGCAGTGTATGAGTGGTGGAGTCCAATGAAGTGGCTATACTTTGTTAATCGATCAACAACCACCAGAATAACTGATTTCTTGTCACTCATTGGTAAGCCCTCTTTGAAATCCATTGAGATGTGTTGCCAAGCATGATCTGGAATGGGAAGTGGCTGCAGTGAGCCAGCTGGAAATGTATTTTCCCCTTTATTCCTTTGACACACATCACAAGATGAGACTTTTAATAGGATATCTTTCTTCATTGCAGGCCAAAAAAAAGATTTAGCTCTCATATAAGTAGCCTGCATAACAGAATGGCCACCAACAACTGAGCAGTGGAGAGAAGAATGATGGATTTTGTTGTAGAAGAGCTGTCAACATATAACCTGTTTTTGTACCTCAATACTCCATTTTTATATGAATAGGAAGTGGTAGAGTGGGGAGTAATGTGAGATGAGTTATAAGCTTTTGGGGTTGAGGATCATCAATATAACTAGCAATTAGTTCTTGTGCCCAAGAAGTTGTGATAGGGATATGGAACTGCATGAAGCAGCCAAATGAGGTCTTCTAGAAAGGACATCAGCTACTTTGTTTTTTGAACCCTTTTCATACTTTACTTCATAATCAAAACCTAAAAGTTTCATAATCCATTTCCGCTGCAAGGTTGTAGAAATCTTTTGCTATAGTAAGTAATGTAAGCTCTGATGATCAGTATTAATAATGAAATGCGGACCTTGTAAGCATTGCTTCTATTTAGTTACTGCTTGAACAATTGCTAAAAGCTCCTTCTCATAAGTGGATAAGGCAGCATCTCTGGGACCAAGTGGCTTGCTGTAAAAAGCCATAGCTCTACCCCTCTTGCATAAGTACAACACCAATGCCTAAGTCACAAGCATCAGTTTCAAGGATGAATTGCTTATTAAAATCAGGCAGAGCTAAAACAGGAGTAGTTGTCATTTCCTTCTTGAGTTGAAAAAAAGCTGTGGTTGCTGCAGGAGACCAACTGAAAGCATCCTTCTTCAAGAAATCAATAAATTGTCTGCTAATGAGGCCATAATTCTGCACAAATTTCCTATAGTACCCTGTAAGGCCCAAAATCCACTCAAGGCTTTCAAGTTAGTAGGAATGGGTCAATCCACCATTGCAGAAATCTTCTCGGGATCAGCCATAACCCCATTGTCTGTAATAATTTGTCCCAAATGCTCAATACTAGATTGGCCAAATGAGCATTTTGAGAAGTTTGTTTTCAGCTGATGTATTCTTAGCAGCTCCAATGTGGTTTATAAGTGTAACAAATGATCTTCCAGTGAAGGACTATAAACCAGAATGTCATCAAAAAAGACAAGAATGAACTTCCTAAGATGTTCTTGAAATATGTTATTCATTAGAGCTTGAAAAGTATCTGGTGCATTAGTAAGACCAAATGGCATTACCTTGAATTCAAAATGCTCATGATGTGTCCTGAAGGATGTTTTGTGGATGTCAGAAGGAAAGACCCTGATTTGGTAGTAACCATACTTTAAGTCAATCTTAGTAAAGAACTTAGAGCCATGAAATTCATCCAACATCTCATCAATAGTTGGTATTGGAAATTTATCCTTAATAGTGATGCTATTCAACTTCCTGTAATCAACACAAAATCTCCAAGTATTGTCCTTTTTCTTGACAAGTAAAATGGGAGAAGCAAATGGACTGTGACTTGGTTGTATGATGCCAAAATGAAGCATTTCTGTCACCAAATTTTCAATAATGGACTTGGATATAAGGGCATCTATAAGGTCTGAGATTCACTGGTTAAAAATTATGCTTGAGAGGTATTTGGTGATCCAAATTCCTATGAGGTGGAAGGGTTGTTTTGTCAGTGAAAACATCAGAAAACTCATTGAGTAAGTTGGTAATTGATGATGGGGTGGTGAGGGGGATAGTGGAGACAATAATGGAGAACAATTGACCCACAATGCCATGACTATGTTTCTGAAAAAAAATCTTGAGTAGAACCACTCATCATACTCAGTGAAGGCTTCTGCTGAATACCATTTAAGGTAATTTTCTTACCCTTGTGTTTGAAAAAAATGCAGAGTTTTGATAAGTTGAATAGAACATCTCCCAAATTCCTTAACCAATCTGCATACAAAACAATGTCACACCCACCTAGAGGAAGGAGTCTCAAATCACCACAAAACTTGTGGCCCTGCATAGTCCATTCCAACTGAGAGCAAACACCAGAACTCACAGTTTTATCACCATTTGCTACTGTGACTAATAAATTACCAGTTTGAGCAATAGAACACTTTAAAGTTGCAGCTAAAGCAGAATCTATAAAACTATGTGTGCTACCAGTATCAATTAAAATGGAAATGGATTTTTTCTTAATAAAGCCAGGAATTCTGATAGTGTCCCCTGAGAGATTACCAGTCAAAGCATGTAAGGAGATTTCCATATCACTCTCCAGTGGAGGTTCCTCGTCAGTTTCATGTGTAGTTTCTCCTCCAGTATCATAAATTTCTTCAGCTTCCTCCCCTATAAGTACACATAAATATTGTTGTTTACACTCTTGTAGGCTTCATCATAGTTGAAGCATAACCCTTGAGCTTTCCTAGCTTGTACCTGTTCTGGAGTAAGTTTCTTGAAAGGTAAATTTTGGACGGTTTTAGGTGGAGGGTTGGAAGTGGTAACAGTGAGTGGAATAAAAGGAGATTTCTGTGAAGTAGTGGTAGGAGAATATGATTTGATGGAAGAATTTGAAGGAGAGAAAAATTTGGGTGCAGATTCGTGGGCTTTATGTTGCGTGATAAGGGTTCTTTCTTGCATTCTTGCAAGTGAAAACACATGGAGTAGGGTTTTTGGATCAAACATAAGAACTGAGATTCTGATCTCCTCTTTTAAACCTCAAATAAAGCTAGCAATGAAATAAGACTCGGGAAAGTCATGGTGAACACCCAGTAATAAGGCCTTGTAATATTCAAAATCTTCAAAATAAGCATCAACAGTAGTAAGTTGTGACAATTTATTTAATAAGCCAACTATATTATCATGTGCAGGATTCTCAAATATGGCACACACATTATCACATAAATATTACCAAGGAATATCAGCTTTGTTAAGACAAAAGTTATCATACCATTTAGTTTCTTTTCCGTCTAGATGTATAGTTGCCATTCTGGTTTTGTGGAGCTCATGGGTGTTGTGCATCTGGAAGTAGTACTCACATTTTTGTATCCAGCTTTTTGGATTATCACCATCAAATCTAGGAAAATCGAGATTAGGCATTCGAGTAAATGGATTAGAATCTCGACCCCCATTGTGAAATCCACCAGTATTTGAACCTGAAGCATCGCTCTGATGTTTGTTGAGATCTCAATTAGAAAAAAAATTCCAACTGAGATTGAAAACTGCTTTCAATTTATGTCTTCATCGACTGTAGATCCTATTTAGTTGACATAGTACTGAGTTGCAGTGCTAGATTGTTTACCTTAGAATGTAAGGTATCGATCTCATGTTGTTGTCTGTTGTTCATTTCTTGGAGCTCCTTGCAAGATTGATCCACCATGATGCTAGGACGGAACGACTCTGATGCCAGTTATACTGTTCTTAGTAAGATCGAGAGTGAGTTTAACGGAGACGAACTGAGATTGGACGGAAATCGAACGGATAATAGAAACAACTGCCGCAGCAACCCCAACTTCATTAATTCATTCTTAATCCACCCATAAGGTTTCATCACAAATTAAATACTAAAATGATTGGATAATAAAACCCTAATGTTGACTAATCTAAAACATGCACGTGTCCCAACCCTGGACGACAATAATTACCAAATGAGTAGTAGACACATCACTGTTTATTAAGGAAGACAAACAATTATTTGGGCAGCCGCTAAGTAATCTAGAGAAGTAAAAGGTATATGACAGAAGAATTGTCTAACAATAACTGTGACTCGATGATATCAGGGGGGTGGTCTATCCAAATCCTGGAGACTCTATACTTTTTGTTGTACTTTGCAAGAATGTTAGCAGATTTATTACATTTTCTTGGGATAAAACTACATTCCCATTTATCAAAAGAACTAAGTTTATCAATTGCATCCAGCAGGAGGGTTTCACTTACCCAAGAAATTGTTAGAGAAGCTTTATTAATGTAGCCTTCAATTCCTTGTAGATCCGTCTTTACCATAATATGTGAAATATGCATTTCCCTGCTCCAGCTAACAACTTCATAGAAATCCAAGCACTCAGCCTTCCTGCATAGCACTTTGTGACGCTTCCCCTCCATTTTCCTGCACAATCACGTAATATTAGAGCAATGCCTGTAAATCCAGTATTTGCATCAAATAAAGTATCACACTTTAAGAAAAGGACAAATAGGGGCTTGCCAAATTCTTTCTATGGGAAGTATGACTTGTGCTAGGGTATTTTGGTTATATGATTTTCTATACAGATTCTCTAAGTATGCAGAGAAACTTAAAGCCCTCTTAGCTACTGCTTGTGGCCTAATCTTCATATTTTGGAAATTCACATCACATCTTGTGTTCCATATGGACCACGAAACCACCACTGTTGTATGATTCCAGCTATTAAGAGAGCTCTGTTGTTATCCCTGTTTCAGCCAGCTTTCAAACATTGCAGCAATACTATTGTAAGTTCCCGATAACACAGAAGAAACTCCAGGAATTAGCATACATACGACCCTTGAAAAAGGGCATAAAAATAACACGTGCATCACTGTTTCATCATGTTGATTGCAGAGTGGGCACTGTCTCTTGATGTAGTGGCTGTTCCTTGACAATCTTTCTATTTGTGGGAAAGATATCAATGAGGCATTTCCAGAAAAAGTGCTTTATCCTTGGCCATGTTTTGATACTCCAAATTCTTTCCACCTGACTTCAGTATCTTGAATAGTTGTAGAAACTTGCACGCTACCTAGACTGAGTTCATGTAACTTGTTGTAAGCTGATTTCAGAGTGAACCATCCATTCTTGGTTAATTTCCAAATTATCTTATCCCCAACAGAGTTGGGTATTCTCATATCCAGTATCCGATCAGCTGTTTGAGCATCAAAAAGATGTCTTATTAGATCAACATTCCATTGTCTATTATCTTGAAGCATAAGATATTTCACCCATACATAAGATTCACTATCTGCAACTCCTTCTCTTGGTATCAGTGGTTCATTTAAACCCAAAATCCATACATCCAACCATATTTTTATCTTGTTGCCTTTCCTAACCTCCAATGACTATTTTGTTTTATAAAAGTGATCTGTTTCTGGATGCCGTTCCAAGCCCAGGAGCAATTCGTCTTTACTATAGAATAAAGAAAACTGGTATACGGAAAGTACTTAGCTTGAATAGCTTTACCCCATTGAGCATCAGTACTTAAGCAGATTCTCCAAGATGCGCGAACCAATAGGGCCTGGTTTAAGATTTTCAAGTCCCTAATGCCTTGTCCTCCACAGTTCTTGTACAACTCTAAGTTTTTCCAAGAGGTTACATATGTACCTCTCTTTTCTTCGAAACCCCACCAAAAATTCCTTTGTGCAACTTCTATCTTATTGAGTATATCAATAGGAATTTGGAAACAACTCATATAATATGTTGGAATCGTATTTGTAACATTTTTAACCATTAAGGATTTTCCACATTGAGACATAGGTTTGCCATCCCAGAAATTGAGTCGGCTTTTAACCCTATCCAATAATTGCGAAAATATCTCTTTCTTTTTCTTACCAATGATGAGAGGTATACCCAGATATATTTCATCTGATTGCATTCTTGGTACTTTCAATCTTCTTGTTAAGATCCTACAGAATCCTTGAGGTACATTAACACTAAATTGTACGTTGGATTTGTTGAAGTTCACCATTTGAACAGAAGCAGCTCCGAAATCTTCAATAATTTTCAATACATTGTTCAAATTACGAAGATTATATTTTAAGAATAATAAGAAATCATTCACAAAGAATAAATGTGAGATAAAAGGAGCAGTTGGAGCAATTTTAATTCCTTCTATAAGCTGTTGATGTTCTGCATGAAAGAGTTGCTTAGATAAAGCCTCCATTACAATAATGAACAAGTAAGATGATAGGGGATCACCTTGCCTTATACCCCTTGTTGGTTGATAAGAAGCACAAGGAGATCCATTTAGAAGTATAGAGATCTTAGTAGTGGTAATACACTGCATGATGAGATTACGCCAGTCAGGACAGAACCCCATCTAAATCATAACATCTTTGAGAAAGGACTATTCAAGCCTGTCGAAGGCTTTAGACATGTCCAGTTTTAGAGCAAGATAATTAGTTTCTTCATGTTTGTCTTTCATTGTGTGCATTATCTCTTGAGATAGATGAATGTTATCTGAAATCTATCTTCCCTGCATATACGCTGCTTGGAGAGGAGAGATTATCTTTCCCATTACCTTCTTCATACGATATAACATAATCTTGGAAATTATCTTATATGAGGTATTGCATAAAGCAATAGGTATCAAGTCTGATGGGAATTGCTTGTTTTTTGTTTTTCGGGATTAAAGAGACATTAGTAGCATTTAAACTCTTAAGTAACCTGTGCGAAAGAATTACTGTACCATTTCAATAACATCCACACCCACAATGCTCCAATGAGATTTGCAAAAACCAGGTGGAAATCCATCTGGTCCAGGGGTTTTCCATGATTTCATTCCTTTCAAGAATTTGTAAATTTCTACTGCATCCGGAATTCGCATTAACTCACTATTATCTGCTTCTGTTATAGCTTGTGGAATGCATTGCAAAATCTGATCATTCTTTACTGGTGAGCAAGTGGCGTGTAACTTCCAATAATGCTCATTGAGTAAATTTTCTAACTCCATTCTTGATGTACACCAGTTTCCATTCTCATCTTTTAGAGACATGATATTATTTCTTGATCTTCTTTTATTAGCCATAGCATGGTGATATTTTGTGTTTCTATCCATCTCTAAGTAAAATTCATCTCTAGACTTTTTCCCCCAAAATGAATTTTGTATTTGGTGCCAATGCTCGATCTGATTCTCCAGCTATTGTACTTTATTGGTAGTATTACTGTCATGACTCTCCTCCTGAATAGCTTCAATCTGTTGGTCTAGAAGAAAGATATTACTCTGAATACAGCTAAACTTCTCCCTATTCTACTTAGATACATAACTTCTAGTAATAATAAGTCGTTGGAACAACTGATAAGCATGTGAGACATTAATTTGATGATTCCAAGATGCCTCAATTTAAGACTTTAGTGATTCATCCCTTTCATAACATTGGAAGTATTTCCAATTTCGTTTTCTGTCACTATCAGTATGAGAAGAATCAAGCATTATGGGACAGTGATCCGAACCAAGCTGTGGAAGATGGATAAGTTTTGCATCAGGAAAATGAAGGACCCATTCAGTATTAATGAGTGCTCTATCAAGTCTTGATCTTCGAATTCCAGTACCATGAACATTATAAGACCAAGTGAAAGATTTCCCAGTGTAACTCATATCATCCATACCAGCTTCATGAATTAAATTAATGTAAGGAGCATCTCTTGAAGTAGAAGTATAAGAATGAGAATTATTAGAAGTAAATATACCCATATTGTTATAAGAAACTCTATCTTCATTCTTAAAGATTAAATTCAAATCTCCAATTATGACCCACGGCTGTTGTATTGATGTACTCAAATCTCTGATATACCTCCACTGCTTATCTCTGTTGTTTGAGTAAGGAGACCCATACATACAAGTAAGTATCCATCCTGGTTTGGATAGATCATCCTGCACTGAACAATTAATAATCCAAATATCCCAGTTGATAATGTTAAAAGTAAAACCATCTTTCCATAATAGTATAATTCCTCCATCTAATCCTCTTGAGAAGATTAATTTATGATTTGGAAATTTATAAGGCCTGACAAGTTTTAACATTTTATCTTCTCCTATTTTTGCTTCTGAAATGAAAATTACATCTGGATTATACCTAGAGATAAGGTCCTTAAGGTGGTCTCTAGGTTTTTTATCAGCAAAACGCTGACAATTTCAAGCTATGATCCTCATAGTTATAAAACTAAAACGGAAATAGCTAGTTTGAAGACGAAATTTAGTGGTATAAAACAAGAGGGACTATAACTAGAAAAAGAATGGTAAAAATTTAAGTAAGTGTAATTAATTACCTCAGCTGCATGGTTCCCTGGATTATGCATGGGATTCTTCCTTGCGTCAGTATATGGCTTATCATTTCCTCCAGTTTCAACCCCATCCATTGTTTCAGCATATGTGTTAGTTGCACTATCACTCCTAACCCCTCCATGAGTAGCTAATATGGGTCCTTGAATGGATGGGTTTGAGCAATTGTCTTGTTCATCCTGATTTCTTGCTCTTTTGGCAGTTCTTTCTTCTTCTGCTTCTATCATATTATGACCATCTTGGTCAATACTCACAGATTCAGCTTCACTATCTTTCACTTTCTTTCCTGACTTTTCCTTATTCTACGATGCTCTTCATATTCTTCAACTGTCATTGCCCTTTCTCGTAATAACTCAGCTACTTCTTCACAGATAACATCATCATGATAAATACTATAATATTGGTCGCATAGGCTATGAGGTTGCTTTAACCAATGATATCTAATCCATACCGGTTCACCATGGTTTGAATTCCACCATTCTGCTCTCTTTAAAGGATTTGATAAATCAATCTCAATACGAACAGTAATCATATCTGCAATTTTTTGGTTATGTCGATACTTTCTTTCCCAGTTCTTCAATCGCTTCATTGACTACCGCTTCATGATGATGTTCCAGCAATAATCCTTTGAACTGCACACTCCATGCCTGCTTTCTGAACACATAGTCTGTAGACACAACTTCAGTTGTGTATTCTTGCAAGGAAAGTAAGCTTCTTTGAACGTTCCATGGTGATTTCTTTAGAACATCATTCTTGTCTTTTTCATAATTAAACTTGAAAACAAACAAGTATTTTCCAACGATCATTGTTTCCCTCTTCTTGTAGTTTTTCCATAACAGGTTCAGTTCATCTTTGATATCAGAAGTTTCAATCTTATTATTTTTAGTGATAAGCTTTCCAATTAAGCTGTTGGACCAAACGGTTGTAGCCGCGTTTAGATTCCTTGCAGAACCTATAACAACTCTACTAGATTTGATGGAAGTATCCTTCATCCTTTCAGTGATGGTTTTGATGTTGATTGTATTATCACCATTGTTATTGTTCGCCTCCATTGTTTCTGTGAAAATCTCTTTGCTAGGGTTTAATCTGTGCTCTGGAATATAGCGATACCAAAAAATTGGACCACTTATATTTAGGGTGATATCAAGGGGTATTGAACCGCAAATATTTCGTTTCCTAACTAACAAATAAGGATATTGTTCAAAGGTAAGTAAATATTTCTTGTTATTCTTCCTATGCATGTGATCCGAGAAAAAAATGAAGACTCCTCAAATCAAGGGGAAAATAGTGGGAAAGTTTGGGTTTTGAATTTTTTTAGATTGGATCGGTTGCTGAATCGTAATACTAAACTGTAAATCCTTGGTTTCAAAAAATTGAATCGGGGGAAAGTGATGTCTCTCATAATGAGAAAAACTCATATTAAAATAATGTGATTTTGCAATATAGCAGTATGGGGTAGAACTGTTGTAGGCAATATAGTCAAAGGCGAAAATACTGTCTTGAGAATCAAGCATATACTGAACACAAGAATCTAATATAGGAAGGAATCTATTGCACACCAGAGGAACCTGCAAAAATTAAAACTCCATATCAGAAAAGAACTAATATGAAACTTAATATCAGAACGTAGAGAGTAAGGAGAAGTAAAGAAGATCAAGCACAAATTGAATAGAGATGGTATATGAAACTAAACAAATAAAACAGAGATAAGTTAATGGGAGGAATAGTGAAAAATCATGGAAAAAAATTGACAATCAAACCAAAAGAAATTAATCAGAATATGGAAAAACATATGAAAAGTAGGAATAAGCAGATTGATCAGCAGAGATATCGATTCTAAGATTCATTTTGCTGATATTTTTAGAAACTGGGTTGACTCGGCATTGCCCAATTTTATTTCCTTGCTGATTTTTGAATTATCTTTCCGTGTAATAATCAGTATTATACTAAAAATATATATACCTAGTTACATTAAATTTATGACTAAACAAAATACTTATCTATAGTCGTTTGAGAAAAAGAAGTAACCTTTTGGATTTATACAACATCTTTTAGCTTGCGGATGCGTAATATCTCATCAACATAGACACCCTCTTGATGAAACCAAAATATTTCCAACTTGTCGAACATGTTTAAAGCTTCTTGGAACTACAAATTCCAAGATATATACATGCACTCGTATATTGGAGCTATAAAAATGTATATATATCATCTAAAACTAAAAATACATTGGTCATACGTTGAACTTAAATTTTTACATTTTCTATAGGCACCCTAGTTAGCAATTCGTCGAATGATTCGCGAATTATTACGTTTGGATCGGGCCGCACAATACCAATTTCTCCAGCACCGAACCAGGTACGTAGAATCAACCAATTTACCTCTTTTTTCAAGAGTTTTCCAAAAAGAGGGTGGAATGGATCGAACTTGCGACCTCTCCACCACCAAAGCACACTCAAACCATTGGCCGTTTGGTGCTTAATACTCATTGTATTTCCGATATAGCACAAACTCTTTGTTTAGAGCATGCTTTTACCTTTAGAAATGCATTTATATTAATTTTATATATGCCGAATTTACAGTACCGAATCAATATTTTTAAATGAACGATACACGTACGTATGCCGTTCCGAACTACTACCGTATCAAGACCCGTTGACCGGATTTTTGACAGAACTTAAATTTTAAGAATCCAAATAATACACGTATGTATCACGCTCCGTACGTTTGACGTATTCCTAATTGCTAATTAGGATAGGCACCTCTCTATATTAATAACCTCCCTATACTAATAATTTTGTGGATGCTCAGGAATATTAATATAGAGAGGTTCTACTGAAGTTAGTACTTGAATATAGCATGACAACTCAAGCTAGGCTTGAGCTCATTTTTTTTCTTCTTTTGAAATAAAAAATAAAATAAAATAAATAAATAGTTCTCAAATCTCAATTCACTACTCTACGAGTCTACGTTCGGCTTAGTAAAGTAAAGGTCGATAATGGTTGGACTGTTGGCAAACCCAACACAGCAAAGTTGATAGGTTTACATGGCCGAGACGGAAAACTTCTTATATCTCTCGGGTGAAAGAAGCAATCCTTCGTGGACTTGGAGGGATGTTGAGCTTGGACTGTCCATACTTCAACAAAACTACATTACGAAGGCTAATAATGGAAAGAAGACGAGGATATGGATGGATAGGTGGATCATTGGGCTAGACATCAAACTAGAGCCACTTCATCCTAGTCATTTTCAACTGGTCTTTGTTAGTGATCTGATCATTCCTGGTACTAACAATTGGAATGAACCACTACTTCAAATATTGTCCACTGTCGATATTGTGGAAAAAATCAAAAATATGCAATTGTCACAACATGAAGATGATGTAAGATGGCTGCCTTCCAAAGATGGGAATTTCACAGTTAAGAGTACTTATAATAAACTCATGGAAGCTAGAGTACAACAACAGGTGGCTTTAAATACTGTTCTAAAAGCTGTGTAGAAAGAACTGTGGAAAATGAAACTGCCTCATCGTGTTAAGCTTTTTGTATGGAAGTGTTTAAAAGGTATTGTTCCTACAAGGGTAAGACTATCTCAAGCCATGAAGGAAATGGAGACACATCGTGAAATCTGTAAAAAGGAAGATGAAACTTTTTATCATCTTCTTATCAGCTGTGAACATGCCAAGGTAGTTTGGAGAACCCTGAACATTAATATTGATCAAATCATTATTAACTATCATACTGTCAAGGATTGCATAATATCCTGGTTCCAAGATGTTCAAAATGTAGGAGGAAGTGATCTACACAACTGGAGAACTCTTCTAATGGTTGGCAGCTGGATAATTTGGAAGGAAAGATGCGACTGCATTTTTCAGGATAAAATTCTAAACCCTATGAACACTGCTTCTAGAATTCATTATCAGCTAGCTAGTTTCAATAATTCTGCTCAGGATAGTCTAAATGATAGTATAAATGATCTTTCTATAGCTGCATCTGCATCTCATGAAGCATCTATTAATACTCATCACAATGACATTGACACATAGTCAGTCTTTAAATTATTTATTGATGCATCTTTTGATTACGATACTAATGAATGTGGAACTGATATGGTTTTATACAATCCTGCAGGTGAATGTACTGGCTTCAAAGGATCTCATGCAGCTGGAATAACTGATGCGAAGACAGACAAATGTAGAGCAGTTCTGGAATGTTTGCAATGGGCTAAGGCGATGGAACTGCACAAAGTCCACATAGTTGCAGATGCAGAAGCAGTTGTTAATTCTATCAATAATAACACTCTTGAAGTGAGATGGGTTAATCGTAAATTCATAAGAGATATAAAACTCTTGTTGAATTCTTTTGAGTATTTTAAAGTTAGTCATGTTAGTAGAAATTTTAATCATGTTGCTGATTCCATTTCAAAAACAACTAGGAAAAATAAGCTAGTTTTAGAGGAATTCAGCCATGATATCAGACATGTTGAGCTGCTGTTATTCAGGCTTATTGAGCCAGACAATTCTTAGTGATAAAATTGTTTGTTATCCAAAAAAAACATAGCCGAGATGGAGGTAACTAACTACAGCGACTAGGTAGGAGACATATATACCAGTTTCTTGGTTTGGTGTCTGACCAGGTAGAAGTTTTGGTAGCCTTCATTGTTTGCAATGCAGTCTATGAAACTCAATTCCCTCCAAAATATTTGTCACCAGAAACTTCTTTTACCCGTAATGAAACCTTTATTCTATCAAACCGCACAGCTTTTACACTATACTAAATTTATCCAACCTATTACTGAATTTGAGAGTGAAAGAGCCAGAGCAATTGTAAGACTTATTCGGTTAGGTATTTTCTGCCCCTCATCGCACGCCTACTGTAAGCTCTTATCAGAATGAAGCAAGATAAAATCTCTAGGTCAAGGGAAGCAGATACATGCCCAAGTAATCAGATCTGGTTTCTCGGAAGATTTGAAAATTCACAACCATTTGATTAATTTGTATTCAATATGTCGGGTTTTTCAATCAGCTCGAAACCTGTTCGATGAAGTTCCTCAAAGGGATTTTACTTCTTGGTTTGCTCTCATATCTGAATATTCTCAAAGTGGGTTTGAAGAAGAAGCAATCATGCTTTTTGATCAAATGCTGCTATCAGGTTGGAAGTGTACTGAATTAATTTTTCCCAGTGTTATTAAAGCGTGCTCTATTACTAAGAATTTGAGCAAAGGGAAGCAAATTCATGGGATTGTGATTGCTACAGGGTTTGAATTTGATGTTTTTGTTGCAAATAGTTTGGTTTTTATGTATGAGAGTTGTGGTGTGTTCATAGATTCAAGGAAACTCTTTAATGAGATGCCTGAAAAGAGTGTTGCTTCTTGGAATGCTTTGCTTTCTAGTTATGCATGGAATGGTCGTGGCAAAAAGGCACTTGATTTGTTTCAAGAAATGGTTAGGAGTGGAATTAAGCCAGATGAACGTTGTCTATGGAGTATCGTACATGCCTCTACGGGTTGTGGAAATTATATCCAAGGGAGGAGAGCTCATGGGTTTCTTATAAAACTCGGGTATGATTCTGATTCACAGTTGGTTAATGCTCTTGTGCATCTATATAAAAGTGCAGGTGAAGCTGCCATGGTAGTTTCTCTAAAAAAGCGCTCAATGTGATATTGCGTCTTGGATGTTGTTATGCTGGTTTCATTCGTCATGGTTACAGTGATTGGTCATTTGAATTGCTCTGTAAGATGAAACAGTTGCGCATCGTCCCAAACATGTTTACTTTATCAAGTACTCTTCAGCCGCTATAGGGGTTAAAGATCTAGCAAGGCAAGTACATTCTTATTGGATCAAAACAAAACTCATGCGTGACTTGTCTTGTCGGTTCTAGTCTCATTGACATGTACTCAAAATGTGAATTTGTGGAGGATGCTTGAATTGTCTTTTATTCAATTCATGTGCCAGATTTTATTTTGTGCTCAATGCTAGGTCTCGGGGTCGTCTGATGCAGAAAGAAGCACTTAGCTTTAATACTTTAACTTATATCAGCAATGCTTGTATATAACGACTTTGTTAATTCATTTTTTGCCTACTTCTGCTATCGATGGAATTATCTTGCAACACATAAATTTTGCATTAGAATCTCTCAACACTACACCTATTCCTGCCCGTTAGAGTGCTGGTTGTAAACCGCATTGAAGTTGACCTTTATCCCTCCTATTCTGGTTTGGTCAATGTTCTGAGAAGGCGGTAACAACATTGTGGTAACGGTGATGAACAAGAACTTTGATTTAGAAAACAGATAGTTTCATTACAGATGATTAGGCTGTAGTAAACAGCATTTATATCATTACATAACGGACATCAACCAACGTGATTAGCGTCGTACATAGGAAACACGTGTGACGGAAACAGAGAATAAACGAATCATGTGAGATACACATGACTGCTGAGAGACGTACAACTCTTATCCTACACTGCAGGATTTCCTTAACCTGCACTATTGTTTTGTTCATTTGTGACAATGTTGTTCCCCCGCAAGCTCATGGTGGGTGAAGTAACCTTGAGCTTTGATCGTAACATAATAGAACCATGAGCCCTTGGTGAAGATATCAACAATCTGATCCAGAGTATGCACACAGAATACATCAATAGGTTTGGATTGAACAAATTCTCTAATAACATGATAATCTAACTGAACATGTTTCATCCTAGAGTGCATAACTGGGTTAGAAGCTAGTGAAATAGAACTAATATTATTACCACAACACAGCAGTGGAATTCTAAGGATATTACCACAACCCAACAGTGGAATTCTAAGGACTGTAAAACGAGTAATGTCCTATATTTAGCTTCAGTACTGGATCTGGCTACTGTAATTTGCTTCTTAGATGACCAAAAAATAACATTATAACCCAAAAAGATACTGTAATTTGCTTCTTAGATGACCAAAAAATAACATTATAACCCAAAAAGATACAGTACTCCCTATGGATCTTCTATCATCAACACAACCTGCTTAATATACATTTGAAAATCCTTAGATAAAAGAGGTGCATGTTGTGAAGTATAAACCATAATCCAGAGTGCCCCTAAAATCATGGTTTTTAAATTGCACGTCGTGAATCGTTCAAAGGCCAAGAGTTTCGAATTCACGCTCTATAGTCTAGATGTCCATTGTGTCATGGCTTGTTTTGTGTTAGTGACGAACTTATACTCTATTTATACATTTCTAACCGTATTTCATTAAATAAATTACACGTATATCAATTTTATTTCTATTCTACATTTATATATTTTATTTATAATGTAGTATAATTGAAAATATTGCGATTCAAGAATCAACCATGAATCTTCGATTCACGTTTTAATATACAAATCGATTCTTTAAAATGAAAATGATTCGCGTAACGATTATGATTTCACAACCTTGCTTAAGATACCTTAGAATTCTTTTTGCCGCTACAAGATGCTTAGTCCTGAGATGTTGCATGAACTGACAAACTAGATTTACTACAAAGGCAATGTCAGGCCTGGTCCAAATGATATATTGTAAAACTCCTACCAAAGACATATACTCTATTGGATTATCTAGAAGAGCACCTGATGTACTGGTTAGTTTATCTGAGACAACAATAGGTGTCTGATTAGGTCATTCCATATGATGTTTATGAAGAAAATTAACTGCATATTTTTTCTGAGAGAGATACAAGGAGTTTGCATTCATGTTAACTTCAAGACCCAAAAAATAGAGTAAGTCACCTAAATCCTTAGTTGGAAAATGAGTCTGCAGCTGAGTAATGACATGTTGAAGAAAGGAAGAAGAAGAGACGGTAAGAAATATATCATCAACATACACAACATCAACTGTAATTTTAGAACCTTCCTTGTGAACAAAAAGATATGGATCAACTGTAGAGTTGATGAAATGCTGTGACTTTAAAGCAGCACTCAACTTCTCATACCACGCTCCAGGTGCCTGTTTGAGTCCATAAATTGCTTTATGCAAAAGATAGACATGATTAGGTTTTGTAGGATCAACAAAACCAGGTGGCTGAGGCATATAAACTTCTTCTTGCAAATCTCCATGTAAAAAAACATTATTGGCATCTAGTTGATGTATCTTCCAATCGAACTGAATTGCCTTAGAAAGAATGATTCCTATAGTTGTAGGCTTAGCAACCAGACTGAAAGTCTCCTCAAAGTCCAATCCAGGTTGTTGACAATAACCCTTAGATACTAATTTGTCCTTATATATGTTTATACTTCCATCTGCACTGTATTTAATCCTGAATAACCCTTTGCATCCAATCAGATTGCATGCAGCAATAGGTGGAACCAAAGACCAAGTACTTGCTTGCATTAATGCATTGTATTCTACAACAGAAGAAAGTCTCCACACCTTTTCTTTGTTGGAAGCTGCAACATTCTTAGTAACATGACACATAAAAGCAGTTTGCATATGATGTTTTGTTTCAAAATAGGACTTAGGTGTGTAACTACCATTTTTACTTCTAGTACTCATGCAATGACCATTCTTAGTGTCAGGAAGGAATATCTAGAAGTAGACTCAATGAGAACTGAGATGTGAATGGAAACATCAGTTCAAAGAGACTGAACTGTATATGGTAAAGTTGAGGTAATTATCTTTATATGGAAAGAATTTTTCATTGAATGAGACATGTCTTGAAATATATATAATCCCTGATTGTGGATCTAAACATCTGTAGCATTTATTTTGTAAACTATAACTAAGAAAAATGCAAAGTGTACTTTTTGGCTCAAGTTTGTTTGAAGTATAAGGCTTTGATCATGCAAGCACAACCAAATACTTTAAGAAAATGATAGTGAGGTTTCTCATGAAAAATGATCTCAAAAGGTGAATGAAATTCAAGAGATCTAATCGGTAATCTATTGATTAGATAGTTAGGAGTTTGAATAGATTCTACCCAATACATGTTTGGCAATCTAGACTGAAGAAAAAGAATTCTGGTGACACCTAAAAGATGTTTGTGTTTGACTTTTCCTACACCAATATGTTCAGGTGTACGAGGACAGCTAAACTCATGAGTAGTACCTCTAGTTTGACAAAATTGGTTGAGAAAGGTGTTTAAATTCTCCTCCATCATCAGTTCCGATAGTGATAACTGAATAAGAGAGTAATTTTTTTTTAATTCTGTTAACAAGTGATACAAAAGAATGCTTAAATTAAGATTTAGATGACAAAGGAAAATTCAGTAATACTCTGTATATTCATCAACAATGTTAGCATAACACAATTTACCCGACACAGAAGCTACATGACATGGACCTTAGAGATCCATGAGCAAAAACTCTAGAGGTTGTTGTGCTATAGTTGTAGACAATTTAAAAGGTAAATTAATGGCTAACCCGATCACTGTGTGAAATTTGAATTTATGTGATAAGAGTACTGAATGCTCTTAAGAATGTTGTAATTTATCCATCAAACCATTTTGATATCATTAATTCAAAATATTAAAGAAAGATAAAGCAAACCAAATAGATTCATCAGTGAAAAATGTTTTCGTTCTAGATTCATCTTTGTCTTTCTCTAATTCTTATTTTGTTGATTGATTTCATTGTTCTCGTTATTTTGAATATTTCGTTTTAAGTTTTAGTTTTGCTTTATTTTTAGGTTTTGAATTATCTTTATTTTACCTAGTACCATGTACTGACGTAACCTCTTTGTTTTCTTTTCTCACTTGGATCACCTATGTATCTCTAACTTTTTTTGTAACCTCTCTGTTTTTCTAATAGGATGCTAATCTCTCCGCAGAGCCTCAATCAGAAATCATGGAAATCATTAAGTGTTGGACTTTTGTATCCTTTTTATAACAGTATTGTTGCAATCGAAATAAGTTATGTTGTCATCTTCTAAAGCAATTTTGCAAGCCATCAATCACATGATGGATTTAAACAATATGTTCCAGTATTACTCTCTTTATCATGTATATGATTTCAATTATATCTTCATGACAACCTCGTGTAACTCAGTAGAACCGATTAAAGTCAAGCAAACCAGAAATTTGAATTTCGAAAATTCAAACTTTTCCCCTTAATTTGTGGAAGGCCAATTCACAACCGAAAAATTCGCAATTATTTTCTCAATAATTCAATGTTGGATATTTTTTCCATATAGTACAAGATATTTTTTTACCAGATTTTGAGTATAAATATTACCTCGCTAAACCTAATTATGGTTACTATAGCTGTCAACCATATCTTTATATAAATCAAGGTATTGTTCCAATTCTTAAGCTTAGAATCAACTTAACAACTTCAAGATACAACCCTAAAAACATGTCTTCCTCATCAAATACTCAAATTTCAGCTCACCGCTAAGATGCAGAATGCAAAGATTGGAAATATTTTTGCAAGGAAAGTGAGAAGAGCTGCAGGTACTAAAACAACTATCAATGAAGCCTCGGATGAATGAAGTACTACTTTGATAGGAAAGCTATTTTCCAAAGTCCCAATTGATAATGATATCGTGAGAAAAAAAACCAAAATACAGAACCAAGGAAGTACGATGTCTTGATAAGAACATATTTCTCTTCAAGTTCAATACGGTGGAGTACATGAATGCAATCTTAAATAAGGGGCAATGAAATATGAAAAAATGTCACCTTAACTTGAAAAAGTATGATGTTGCAGTTGTTGTGAAAGATTGGATTGTTGCATATCAAGAATTGATTGTTTAATATAAAAATCTTTTACTTGAACACCATTCTTAAAAAATTGTGAACGAAGCTATTGAGGAATTGGGTACGAAAATATGGACAACTCTGAAGAATTGCAGGCCCATATTTGGTAGTATGATCACCTCCCGAGTCAAGATTGATTTAATAAGACCTTTGCACAGAGGAGGTTGGTAGAACACAACAACATGTTGTCAGACTTGGATTAGATTTCATTGGGAAAGACAACCTCATAGTATTTACACAAAGTGCTACACAATTGATCACAATGAAGAAGAATATCTTAATATAGCAGGCGACCTGATGATAAGAAAATTCACAAGAAAAGAATACATTGCTTACTGTCAAGAACTAGCTATGGCTTATGGGGTATAGATCACTGATGATTTAAACTCTATGCTTTAACAAATTTGTGAATCTAGTCAGAAACAACAGAATGAAGAAATTGAGGATGACGAAAGTAGTAGGACTCACAACAGATCTAGAACTGATGACCAGGATGCACAAGACAATAACAAAGCATCTAAACCTGTTCAAGTCCCTCATGAAGTGCACAAGATTATCGTGGAAAGTAATACTGGAACAAACTCTCAATCTCTTCACTATGATGGTATGGAACATGACATAATTGAAGAAGGAATCTCTGATGCAAAAGAGACTTTCCATGACACAATTGAGGAAAATTTTATTTTATTAAAAACTCTTCTCTACTTTCATTCTTACTCTTTATATTTTTTTAAGTTAAATTCTGCAAGTTTTAATCGTTTTTTTTTTTAATTTATTGCTTTAGTTTTCTACTGCCAGTTGTTGTTAAAAATAATAATAGTGACCTTAATATCAAGTCATGAAAGTTTTCTCACATTAACAACATGAAAGTTTTTAGCTGGAATTGTCATGGGTGTTTAGGAAAGAAACAAGGGATCATTTGCATCACCTAAACCCTATTCACTCCCCTGATATCATCTTCTTATCCGAAACTAAGATAAATGATGATAGAATTCCAAATTTAACTATATTTTTAAGAATTCCAAAGAGGAGATATGTCCCCTCGATAGGTCAAGTTGGAGGTATTATCTTTCTTTCGAAGGATGGATTTAACATAGATGTTGTTTGTTGGTCTGAAAAAAAGATACATGCCATTGTTTAACAACGACCATTCTAAGGGTAATTGGTTCCTATCTTGTGATTATGGCATTCATTACAGAACTGACCAACCTACACAATGGAAATACATTAGGTATCTAAGCACTCCAGTCTTTATCCCATGGATCCTTATAGGGGACCTAAATATTATTATGGATTTTTCAGAAAGAAACACTAGTTCAAATTACACTTCTAATGAAGTTCTTGAGCACATAAGAGAATCTGACTTGCATGATATGGGTTCCAGTGGAAACCCGTTCACATGGTCTAACAATAGTCATGGGACAGGAAAAATAGAATCCAGATTGGATACAACCATTACTAATAGTGAATGGTCAATTACTTATCCAGATGCCACCTTATCTCATCTTCCCCAGATGGTATCAGATCACTCACCCGTTCTTGTTTCTCTCTATACTAACATAATAGTATTAGGGTGAAATTGGAAGTTCTTTGAAAACTGGCTGCAAAATGACACTTGCATGACTGAAATTGCAAATGCTTGGAAAAATAATAGTTTTAGATCAGCAGCTTACATCTTATCTGATAAATTGAAAAGAAACTACATAGTTTTTGTCTAAATGGAGTAAATGCACTTTTGTCCATATTCAAGTAAGCATCAACAATCTTCAACAATAGTTAACTCAACTACAAACTACAGATGTGCAAGGAAGTAATACCACTGAAGTTTTAAAGATTGAGAAAGATATTGATTCCCTCAATTAAATCCAAGCTTCATCTAATAAGCAGAAAACTAGAGATGATTTTGAAAAAGCGGGGGTACAACAACCATACCCAATATTTCGATTAGCAATCTGTATGGACTAACTCCAATATACTTTCAAGAGACTCAATCTTAATAAAGTATATCAAAGAGTTATATCTCTCTTTCTTGATTCAATTCTTACTCAAGCAAATAGAAATATGCGAGTCTAACTTAATACAAGAGAAATCACTTGAACGGTACCAAAGACCAATGTTCAAGGATCAATCAATTTCAACAAACAACCAAAGGTCGGATTTCCCAATTGATTGATTCAAACGCACAACCTGTGGTATTTCAATTATAAAGATAAACAATATAATGCGGAAAAGAAACAACACAGACACCAGAATTTTGTTAACGAGGAAACCGCAAATGCAGAAAACCCCCTGGACCTAGTCCAGATTGAACACACATTGTATTAAGCCGCTATAGACACTAGCCTACTACAAACTAACTTCGGTCTGGACTGTAGTTGAACCCCAATCAATCTCACGCTGATCCAAGGTACCGTTGTGCTCCTTACGTCTTTGATCTCAGCAGGATACTACGCACTTGATTCCCTTAACTGATCTCACCCACAACTAAGAGTTGCTACGACCCAAAGTCGAAGACTTTAATAAAAAAATATGTATCACACAGAAAAGTCTACGGTAATCGATAAATCTGTATCCCACAGAAATAGCTACGAGTTTTGTTCCGTCTTTTGATAAATCAAGGTGAACATGAACCAATTGATAACCCGGACTTATATTCCCGAAGAACAACCTAGTATTATCAATCACCTCACAATAATATTAATCGACGTGGAGAAAGAAGATATTGTGGAATCACAAACAATGAGACGAAGATGTTTGTGATTACTTTTATATCTTTCCTATCGGAGATATTAATCTCAAGACAAACGTTACGGTTGTACTCAATATGATAGAGACAACAAGATTAGATCACACAACTACAAGAAAGTAGTATCGGACTGGATTCATAATTCCAATGAAGTCTTCAAGTCATTAACCTACAGGGTCTAGGTAGAAAGCTACGGTTAAAGGAGAATCGACTCTAGCTTGTACAACTAGTATCACACAGGAGGTGTGGGGATTAGGTTTCCCAGCTGCTAGAGTTCTCCTTTATATATCCTTTCAAATCAGTGTTTACAATCACTATTAGCTTAGTAACAAAGCATTCAATATTCATCGTTAGATGAAAACCTGATTTGATTCAAGCTTGTTAGATCATTGCTCGGTCGAACTCGCATGCATTGCTATCTCAAGCATGTTTGTCAATGTTAGTGTTCAAAACTATAAGTCTTGATTTCTAGTCTACTATAGCTTAAGTTTCGGACTAGGATAGAAAGTGTAGTTGAGCTCAAGAACTCCATGATGATCATCATACAAGACGAAGGAATATTCAAGGAACTGGTGGAACTTCATCGACTAAAAGGTATGTGGAGACTTGAACTTATCTATCACTCAAAAGTCTATCTACTCTATCTCCTATCTTGAGACAAAAGTCGTTTTGCTATATAGACTTTGATTATACACATTTGTTATTTCGAGCCGAGTTTATCTCGCCTATCTATTTCTCGAAATATGTGTTGGTAAGATTTCTCTTTGGCCAAGTTCATCTTTACCTAGTGAAGAAAGTCATGTTATGTTTCAATCACTTTGAAAATGGCTTTGACGAAAAATGGTTTGTGAATAACAACTATATAACGTCCTCTAAGAATGTTTAAATGATTGAAATGAGAGTTTAGATTATATAACCGTTGTTGGATATAAGCATTGTGTGGAAACACATATATGCATAAGTCCTTATTCCTTGAACCAAAGTATGCGTACTTTGTTGATCAGAAAACCGGAACAAGAGCTGTGAGCTCAGTCCGCGAACTGGTGGAGGTTCTCATCCCGAGAATATCTGCTGGAGTTTGTGAAATCCTTCCGCGAACTTGAGTTGGTTATATCTAAATATGATTATTTGTGAAATTATATTTATAGTAACTTATATTTGTGAACTCCTTCCGTGAACTTGAATACTTCATTGGGATTGTGAAGCCAAACCGATACTACTTTCTCGTAGTTGTGTGATCTGATCTTGCTGATTCTATCGTGTTGAGTACAATCGTAACGATTGTCTTGAGATTAATATCTCCGATAGGCAAGATATAAAAGTAGTCACAAACATCTTCGTCTCATCGTTTGTGATTCCACAATATCTTCTTTCGTTGCGTCGATTAAGATTATTCTGAGGTGATTGATAATACTAGACTGTTCTTCGAAAATATAAGTCCGGGTTATCAATTGGTTCATGTTCACCTTGATTTATCAAAACACGGAACAAAAACTTGTAGGTATTTCTGTGGGAGACAGATTTATCTATTACCGTAGACTTTTCTGTGTGATGTAGATTTATTTATTGAAGTCTTCGACTTTGGGTCGTAGAAACTCTTAGTTGTTGGTCAGATCAGCTAAGGGAATCAAGTGCGTAGTATCCTGCTGGGATCAGAGACGTGAGAAGCGCAACTGTACCTTGGATCAGTGTAAGATTTATTGGGGTTCAACTACAGTCCAGACCGAAGTTAGTTTGTAGTAGGCTAGTGTCTGTAGCGGCTTAATACAATGTGTGTTCAATCTGGACTAGGTCCCGTGGTTTTTTCTGTATTTGCGGTTTCCTCGTTAACAAAATTCTGGTGTCTGTGTTATTTATTTTCCACATTATATTTTGTTATATAATTGAAATATCACAGGTTGTGTGTTAGAATCAATCAATTGGAAATCCGACCTTTGGTTGTTGATTGAAATTAATTGATACTTGAAAATTGGTCTTTAGTACTTTTCAAGTGTTTTCTCTTGTATTCAATTGGACTCGGAGATTACTATTTGCTTGAGTAAGAATTGAATCGAGAAAGAGAGATGTAACTCCTTGATATACTTTATTAAGATTGAGTCTAGTTGATTATATTGAAAGTAAATTGAAGTTAGTCCATACAGATTGCTAATCGAAATATTGGGTGTGGTTGTTGTACCTCCGCTTTTTCAGTTGGTATCAGAGCAGGCAAACACGTTAAAGACCTTACAAGTCTGTATTTGTAGCAATCTGACTTTATGGACAGAGGTGTTATCTCTATTAACGTACCACCAGTCTTCGATGGCTCTAATTACTTATGGTGGTGTTGATGGTGGTTTTTAGCTTAGGGTTAGAATTGTAAAACCTTACATCTGATGTGACGTCGCTCTGTAAGAAAACGGAGCCATGAGTGTCAACCTCTTCACTGGCACATTTATTGAGAAAATCAATACTTTCTTATGAAATTTACCCAGAATGGTGCATGTAGCAACAATCCCAGGCACTTTGTAAATTTTGGCACCTTTCCTACACTCAATTAATATAAGTTTCTTTGAATGCTTTCTGTGCTATGTTCCCCGGCTGAACCCTTAATGTTGATATGGCATGCAGATTTGTGTTCACTCACAGCAGAGTAGCAAGAATTTCCAAGTATCAAGGATAAGGTCTTTGCATAAGGTATTCAATCAGAAAACATGCTTCTCTCTGGCAACGAACTTAAAAGAACTCTGTGTCAACACATAAAATCCAATCAATTATCCTGACTAATTTGCAAAATTTAGGGTTTTGCGCCTTGCGCAGTATATCAGACCTTGCTTGTCGAAATTAAGCCTAAGAAAACTAGGTAATTAATCCGCCATGGATTAGCAGATGCAAAATCTTTCCCAGAATCAGAAAAAAAGGAGCCGCAGGATAGAAGCAGCAACAAAGAGAGGCGTGGCCATGCCTTAGGCCAACCGACGCCATTTTCCATTGGCCACGCCCCATCCTAAACCGTCCATATTTCCCTCGACCAATCAGGTCGCCTTAAACTCGCCACACGCACATAAGTTGTTGCTGGGCCCATACTTGCCGGCCCTATTTCCCATCGACCAATCAGGTCGCACTAAACCTGCCACGCGCACCAAAAGGGGGGCCACGCCCATGCTTAGCAGGCTCTCTGCTTTCATTGACCAATCAGGTTGCTCTAAACCTGCCACAACTTTAAAAAGGGTGGAAATTGTGTCAAAAGGTTACCATACCAAGTTGGCTTCCCAAAACCGTGCAAACATGCCAAAAAAAAAAACATGCAAGGCAAACATGCCAAATGCGCATGTCAGGCGCACATGCCGAACGACATGCCAAACACACCAAACAGGCATGCCAAGTGCATATGCCAAACGTGCCATATACGCTAATTAGGGTTTCGACATGCCAAACCCTAATTTAGGAAAAGTTGTCGCGGCAACCGAGCCAAACAATGTTCCACAAAACATGGGGATCAATGTGGCCATTAAAACTGATGTTGCTGCACCACGTTTGAATCTAACACCAAAGTGCCAAAAATCCAGCGGCCATGGCTACACCAGACGCCACTTACACCATCATGCCGCTGGCATGCACAAACGATGCCATCCATGCCGCAATGCCACTGGCATGCACTAAAGGCGTCACTGTGTCATTATCAGGATCCAATAGAAGGTATCCATAATCAATGGCTACCCTTCCTCATGAGATGCAGTCTCAGCCATCGAAGTTCGCCACCGAACTGATAGACTTGTGGAAAGTTTCAGGCGGCCAGCCAAGACGAGTCTAATAGCATCACATGTTATTTTCCTGCGGAAAGTCTCATGATTTTGACTTACCAAAGTGCTACATGTTTTCCACAAAGAACACTCGAGACGTCAAACATGTCACAAACTAGGGAATACTCATCAGGGTATTGGTCTGGCGGTTTACAGCGTGCGGCGTGCAATACGCCCGTTACAAGAAAGTGTCATGAAGAAGGACGGTTAGTAATGGCAAGAAGTAATGGTGTAAACGTTTCCTTCATCATGGAAGCATAAATTCTAACGTTACGCGTTACTCCACTCTTCCACCACTCAATCGTTTCCACTTCCCACGAGATCAGGGTACGTTTTATTATGACTTGTATAAATAGGTTTCACCTATTTCCACCAAAAACAAGTTTTGGTCGGAGAACAACACAGTATCCATAAATCACCTGATAGCTTTTCATTCAGCTAGCCAGTTTTACTTTCTGATACAAGTCACAAACAACCAAACTTTCAGAATCAACGATTTTGGTCTCTACACTTTCTTCGCTTCCCTCCCTAAGACCAACCCTTCTCCTTCACTTTGTGACTGAAGCAATCCTGGAACGACCATTTCTTGGTTTAGGCCAGGATTGTACAGATTGATCTCTCGAATCAAAAGTACTCCCATCCAGTGCATTGTTTAGGGTCTAGACTCGTTTCTCATCCACACACCCAAAATTACCAAAACCGGCAGAAACAATTTTCACCCACAAACAATTGGCGACCATAGTAGGAGGTTAATCTCTTAGTTGCAATATTAATTTCCAATTTCCAATTTTATTTTTCAATCCCGATATCAAGATGGTAGAACTCAGGTCCGGATCAACAACAAACCCTGAAAACACTAGCGCTGAAAATACACTATGTATTATCGTTCCTTCCAGTGGCATTAATGCGCCACCTATCAACACCAGCGGCGTGGAAAACGTTCCTTCAGGCGCTACACCTCCGGTCACCAGAGCTAGGGCCGCTGCCGCCACCCCCAACATTTCTTCAAGTGTGACACCGCCAACCGTTACCAGAGCCGCTGCTACTCCACCATCAAGACGAGAAACTGGGGTATCCAGAGGAAGACGATCCCATATTACCATTGCTGATTTGATGGAAAGACAAGAAGTTCTCGCTAGAGCTCAGACAGACATGGCTTCGACTCAGAAAGAAGTGCTTATTTTCCTCAAGAAATTGACGGAGCGGCTACCACAGGCATCACGCCAACCAGAGCCAACGAGGAACACCTTCAATACTCCTGGCGCCGATAACTCCGCAGAGCGCACCTTTTTAGATGAGGAGACTCGTTCAGGAGCTCCAGCGGAGAGGAATCAACCATCCAGTTTTGTCACGCGACAAGATTTGGAAAGACTTCTTCGAAACCGAGACAAAAGCGATTCTGCGGACATGCATCAGCATCAACCCCCATATCCTCCTGAAGTACAAAGAATTCCTCTTCCGAGAGGATACTCTTCTCCTCAATTCTCTATGTATGATGGCATCGGTAATACGCGTGAACATGTCTCTCGATTTTTGGAATCCTTGGGGAGCACGAATACAATCATGTTCTCCGTTTGAAAGATTTTTCAAAGTCACTTACTGGAAGAGCATACACGTGGTACAACAATATTGCACAAAATAGCATATCCAACTGGGGTGACATGGTCACGGCTTTCTACAAAAAGTACTTCTTTGTGTCTGAGCAAATTACCTTCTCCGATTTAGGAAGGATGTTTCAATGAAATAATGAACATCCAAATGATTATGTCAAAAGATTTAGAATTCAAGCGCTGGATTGTCAGGACCCAAATGTGATCGAACAACAATTAGTGGATTCTTGCATCAATGGCATGGTTCCCATCTACCGTGCCTTACTGGAGAATCTGCGATTCCAGACATTCTCTGAACTTCATGAGGCTGCTACAACAGCACCAGCATTGTTGGAAAGAACCAGGCCAGCCAAGGTTGAAGACGCACGCGAAACTCAAGGAAATAAACGTCTCATCAACAAGCAATATAACACTGGCCACTCTGTGAGCGTGGTAAGTGAAAAAGAAAAAAGGAAGGATCCAGCGACAGAACAACAATCCAAGCGTGCAATGCCAGTACATCAGGCGGCTCCACCACGAAAGACCGCAACTAAGGATCCTGCGCAGCATCAGAAAATGCCTTAGATTTACCGTTCCCAATAGAAGAATTAATTGAACTCTAAGAAGCATGGATCCAAGATGGCGCCATCAAGCTTCCTCCTATTAGGCGCCCATCAACTGAAGAGGAAATGGCAAACTCTAAGTATTGCCGCTACCACAGGTTTGTCCATCACCCGACTAGCGACTTCAATAGATTAAAGCATATCTTAAAAGAAAAAGGTGGAGGTAGGGGAACTTCAACTGGGCAATGAGGGAGTTCACAGATATCCTCTTCCAGTCAGGAGTTGTATGCTCTCTGGTGACTCTGTTCACAAAAATGTGCAATGCATGATGCAGTGTGTATGCGAAATTATCTATTTCTCTAAGGCGCATCGTCAAGATATATTCGCAGCCTTTAATCACGTTGTGTCGGGCAAGCGACTTTTTCCTATTGAAGAAGCCACACCAGAATCCCAAGCTCTCTCAGGAGGCGGTGTTGGAAAATGCAACTGGGGACTGCTGACCACGGTTTATCTGAGGGACGCCGAACTTGATAGCACATTTATCGATGCGGCCTCTGACTTCCACATCGTTACCATCAAGACTCTAAGAGCTGCAAGAATTTTGAAGCAGTAGGCTACTCTTTCCCCAATTGTGGTCAAAAAATTGGAAGGAGAAGCATTAGCCGCGTATGGCTACATCAACCTTGAAATTAAGGTGGGAGATGCTCTAACACATGGTAAATTCCACATTGTCAAAGAACTCTCAAATTACGACATGATTCTGGGGCGCTCATGGGTACATGGAAATAAAGCAAAATTAGGAGTATCCCCTCCGCCGATGTCGATACCCGAAAGAATTTCCAACAAGCAATCCAACCCTGAAGATCACATATTTCCGTATCAAAAACTTACCAAGGTAATTCAATTACCTGGAGAAAGCCCGTCGACGTTCATCCGAAGATTCCGAACACAAGTAAGTCTTATTGAATAACCCTTTATGCACCCAGTCACTTCTTCTCTCGGTCAGGTATGGGGACTCGGTCCAGTTATCAACCCGGGCATCATTAAGAGATGTGAATGGGATTCTGGGCCTTTCAAATGCTTTGTCTAAAATTTAGAGGCTGCCTCAGTCAAAGATAACGAGCTCAAAAATCAAGTGGTTGCACAATGCCCAAACCCGTTTCAAATTGGAGATATAGTAGTCAAGGCGACCGTGTTTCAAGTTGGAAATGTAACAGTGAAGTTAGCCGCTCAATCTTATTTGCCTAAATAAAGGGAAGACGAGACATACCTGGTGGAATATGCTATCTTGGGTGGTTACTGCAAACTCATCAGTGCCAACAAACTGGAAGGCGTGACGATTCACTCGCGATGGCTCAAGCCCTTCAATACCTAAAACGTTGTGCTACCTTTTCCTCCAGCGTTTTACTTTTAAGTATTTCCTTCATTATTTTCCTTTTCCCTGCAATATTTGTAATCCCTCCAAAATGATTGCGCTGCTTGCATTCATAATTAGGGTTTCGATTTTAATTAAAAGCATCTTTATTTCAAAATAAGTTTTCCTAAATCATCTCAAGGGAAAAGTATCCAGCAAACCCATAAAGTCATTACCTATCAATTAAAAACCAGAAAAAATCAAACCCTACAAGAAATATATTATTCGAAAAGAAAGGAAAAAATACTGAAGAAGGGAATGTGCAAGGAAGAAGATCATCAAGTGGTGGCACGGACACCTTCCTTCAAGAACACCTGGCTTCAACTTTTTCCCGATGAGGATTCTCTACTTCTCACGATGTGCTTCATAGCTTGTGACGACTCACACTTCTACATACCCAGGCGGCATGTCACAGACATCCTGTGTAATTTGCGAGGGAAAATCCAATAAAAGGTTGGTCAAAATCCTTAATCATTGCTACTGTTTTTTCCTGTTTTGAGTTATTGTTTCCAACGGCATGCGAGGCGTTCCCATGGAAGTAGATAAACGGAGAGAATGTGACACGCCTACTAGCATTATTGCCGCGTCATTTATGTGGTTTGGCTTCCCATCCGTTGAATCGCTTTGGAAGGGTGGAAGAACTTGTTTTTCGCAAAAAGGGTTTTAGGTCTCTTCCGGGAGATTTTATTCATTCAATCAAGGATGTGAAATTATCAAAGCAGCATAAATGAAAGAATATTACTTGGTGAAACATGGTTTCAGTCGCACGAACAAAAAGAAAAAACTGAAGTATCAAAAACATCTATGATCTACGAAAAGATTGTTTTCTCTGCGGAAGGAAATCACAAAATGGAAAACCAGTTGTCATTAACAAGATACCTTGGTCAATGACGCCTCCATCAGAGCTTTTTCAAGCACTATCCCCAGCACCCTCTCTGACAGCAAACATTCCATCCCAAAGCCGTTTCAGCAGCAACTTCAACATCCCATCTAGAAGCCGTTTCAGTAGCAGCTTCAGCATCCCGTCCAGGATCCGTTTCGACGACGGATCCAACATATGCGTCCGCCGCCTCACCATCTTCCTTGACAGCATCCTCAGCGATCACTTCAACTCCTTCAATAGAAGTTTCGGCGTCTACTCCGGAAGCTTCCTCAGTCTTGTAAACCGCATCGACATCTTTCTCTGGAACTTTTCCAACGACCCCTTGAGGATGCTCCAGTTCGTCCACGTCAGAATCAAGGATTACGATACCATTATGGACGGGGTAATCAAACTGGATCTCGCCCGGAAGTTTCTTGGGCTCAGTCCTTCGTCGTTTCAATCGAGAAGCGAATCGATTAACCCTGACATTGGGATGTGGAGAAGATTCATCACTTTGAGATTTACCGACTTGCTGGGATGCTTCATCATTTCTCTGTTTCTCCTCCATGTCCATCAAGGCCATGAAAGCCTGAACACGCACCCGCACAATGTGTAGATGGGTGAGAGACATGCCTTGTATAATCCGGCCGGCTGCATGGAACAAAGGGTTGATTTGAATTAATATCTCCTCATGTGAAGAAAACCTGGGTTTGTCAACTTCAAAAAAATTCTCCGAGGAGTCAAAGGTATGATCACCACCAGAAGACCCTATTGTGCGCCAAAATAAAAATAATAAAAAAATCTTTTTTACATTATATCTACATCGGCAATCTACATGATGAAGAAGACAAAATAGCGAACTAGGAGAAGAGACACGAGATGGTACCTGCGAAGAGGATGGACACAATTCTATAGTGATCTATATGAATGAAAGGTTCAAGATCGCATCTTATATTGAGCGGATTGATGAAGCCTGAGAAAGGAAACGCTTTTACCAGCCATGTATCAAGGCTCCGAAAGATGGATACCAGCTGGATTAGATACTTGAATGTACGGATAATTAGGGTTTGGCATCCGGGTCAGCAGCCATCCCTGCCATTCCATGACCTAACCAGCTCCATCTTCCCGCTCCACAGCCTAGCAAGCAGCGCCATGACTCCAGCACTCCGTGATCAAAGCCGTGTTACCTCCACCCATCCTGTGACCTAGCCGTCTTCATCCTCACTGTTTGGTATCCAAAGTTCCAAGTCCAGTTTCCACCATTCCGTGAACTGAATCCAGTTTCCATCACTTCACCGGAACACAATTTGATTGTGTTGATTGGTAAATCCTGTCTCATGTGCCTGATCAAAAGAGACAAGATTGTGTACCTCTCAGGATTTAAGAAAAGATTGCTTTTCTTATTTTCTTAGTTTTGTTCTATCAATAAAGGAGGGTTATTCTCGACAATTATACTCTCTCTAGGGTTCATAGTTGTGCATGCACGAACCTGTTAAAAGGTTGTGTAACCCTACATTCCTTTTTCCTTCCCTGAAACCTCTTTTTATCTCAAGACTACTTGTTGATTTTAATTTATGATTTCTTCTCATAAACCCATACGCTTATGGATACTCCAAGCATCATGTCTTCTGATGGAAAAGATGTTAATATGATTGTCAAGCCATCAATCATGAAGGAAAAAGAGAAATCTCCGTTAGCTCCGACATTGAAAAGAAAAAGAAGGAATGTGAGGAAGCCTAGAGATGTTCCTTCAAATTCTCAAAAGTTTTATGATGTTCTTGAAGTGTTGAAGGAGATGCAAAAGGAGATTCAACAAATAAAAGCTTTTGTATTTAAGACTCATGAGATTCAGAAGGCACTGGTTCGACATCAGTCAAGAAGGTTTATTGATATTAACTCATATCTTCATGAACCTTATGTCCCAATGGCTGTTGACGACAAGGAGTTCGGGGACGATAAAGAATTCTTCAAAGATCTCAATGTCTAGTAAATCTTCTTTTCTCTTGTTTTGTTTAGAAGAATAACTAGATATTTGGAATAGCCATTATTGTGATTACACATAGCTACGTACTACGTTTTCATCTACATGTTTTTAGGTTTATTTGTTTAAATTCTAAAACTACTTGGAAGATGATTTTTGCAGTATTAATCTATGTTCTTCGTGTTCTTCAATGTCAGCAGCAGCAGCAGGTTTCTCTGGTGATCGTGTTTCGCCTCTATGATGTTCCAAAGCCTTCCCAAACTCTCCGTCCCCCCTCTCTGATTTCCTTGAAGCCTTTTTATACCCAACAACCATCAAATCTTCCATATCTTCACGTAATAAATTCTTGTTATTTGTCCGGAAAAATACAAGAATAATATTCCATTATTAACTCTTCCACGTTGCTGTTGTATCTCAATCTACTCCAGACAAGCTTCTACCTTATCTCAGAAAACACTCAACTGCTGCAGCCACGAAATTTCTCACACAAAACTCGTGTAGTCCCGAGTATTTATCTAACTTCCCTATTTGAGATCAAACACCTTCAAAACACGTGAAAGACGTGGGTACATCATGAGCACATAATACTTGTCCAAATACCTTGACAATCTGCAACAAAATATTCTCTTATCTTCCAAATATGGTAACAGAATATCCGAGCATTATTTCCTTCTCTGTTTTGAAAATAATCTTCATTCACTCGAAATTATAGCTATTGCCAATCCTGTTTTATCCAAACAGGATATTCCCAAACCAAATCCACGAAAATATTGCATAAGATCACGTCCAAAATCCGCCCTGAGAAGTCTGCATGTTACCGGAGTTTCAAGCACATTTTCCCGCCAAATATTTCTCAAACCGTGAAGAAGAAGATAGCCCCCTATCCAGAGTAGGGTGCGAATAGCAGGTGGATATCTTGAGGTGAAAATAGTGATCGAGGTGCCTCTTAGCCAAAACCGGGGTCCGAACAGCAAATATCCTCCGGGGGTCCAAATAGCACTTTTCGAGCAACTTTTTCCACACAAGTGTATTTCTCTAAAAACACCTACAAACACATAAAGCAACATAATAAGCACACAATCAAGCACTAACAATAGAGACACTAAGGACAACTTAGACACAAAAATGTGTCTATCAAATACCCCCAAACTTATTATTTGCTAGTCCTCGAGCAAATCTAAAATAAAATGATTACACTTAGCACGTGCAACAAGCCGTTAAACCGCTAGGTGGCCCTAGCTGCAGAGTGTTGTCTCCAGAGGGTTTACCAGAGGTGTACCCACAAAACCTTTACTCCAGACCCTAGCTATCTACGCAGAACCTTGGAAGGCACTAAAGAATCTCCTTGGTTGGCATACAATCATTGACTATAGGAGGAAGTACCCTGATGCGAAATTCCAATTGTTGTACACGAGTTTGCACTCAGCATACTAAAATTCATATATAAGTGACAGAGCTCTACTCAGATAGTTTCTAGACATCATAACCGGAGTTAACCAATCACATGGAAAGATTAAGAAGATGAATAAAGAGAAAAATAGATGGTTTAAAGTGAACGGTGTTTCCCATATCTGTCTGAAGGCCTCTGCCAGGATGAACCTATGTTAATGGACTGAGATACCGGTCTGACTAATATCAACACAACTGGGAAATACAAGGGAACCAGTGGTCGATAAACCTAACTCTAGGTCAACACAACTGGCATAAACAAGGGCACCAGTGGTCGACTTTATTGAATTTATTCCGGTTGGTCTGATGGTCTGGTCTCAAACTTTTTTTTTTTTTGGTATCTCAATCACCCTAATTCACCCTAGAAAAGGTAACAACTTGAATCGTGTGCCCCACCAAGTCACTTAAAAATAAAAACATAAGGATTAGGATTCAACGAGATATGGCGAAACTACCAAGTTTTTTCTTTTAATTCTAACACCTGAGCTCTGTGCTTTTATGAATAGACTCTTTAGATGTTTCCATCTAATCAGATTGGTTTCTCAACTCCTAAAACCAAGATGTTCCCATCCACTTAGGTTGGTTAGTGCCAACCTTAATAAGCATAAATTTCTAGGCTATGGAGTTTATTTATTGCAACTTAAAGCTAACAAAAAGTTTCTTCCCCACCCCCAAACTTAAATATAACATTGTCCTCAATGTTTCTAATGAAAGAGCAATACCAAAAAGCAAAGTAACATGAGGAATCAGTAAAGGGAGAAGTTGGAAAGATAGTACCTGGGTGAAGAGAGAAATCAAAAACTAATATACAACATACAATCACCTCGATAGTCAATCAAGGGTAAACAGGGTCCTCCAGAGGGACCTCCTCAACATCACCTGTAGGAAAGGGCTCTAAAAAGGGTTTCAATCTCTGATCGTTAACCTTAGAAGAACTACTACCATCTGGTGTCTCGATCACAACAGCTCCATGAGGAAAGACAGTGCGAACAATAAAAGGACCCGTCCACCGAGAATGTAACTTCCAAGGGAAAAGATGCAAGCTGGTATCATACAGAAGAACTTTTTGACCTGGAGAAAATGACTTACTCAAAATATTTCTATCATGCACAAGTTTCATTTTGTTCTTATACTCCTTCGCACTATCGTAAGCATCTATACGAATCTCTTCAAACTCATTGAGCTGGAGTTTCCTATAGGCTCCTGCCTTGTCAAGTGAAAAATTTAGCTACTTAGCAGCCTAATAAGCTCTATGTTCTAACTCAACAGGTAAATGACATGCCTTTCCATAAACAAGCCGATAAGGCGGCATTCCAATGGGGGTCTTAAACGCAGTACGGTAAGCCCATAAGGCATCATTAAGCCTAGACGACCAGTCTTTCCGATTAGGATTAACTGTTTTCTCGAATATACGTTTTATCTCCCTATTGGAAACCTCTACTTGACCACTAGTTTTTGGATGATACGGGGTAGATACCTTATGTGTAATACCATATTTCTTCATCAAAAGCCTAAAAGGTCCATTACAAAAGTGCGACCCTCCATCACTAATTATAGCTGGCGGTGTACCAAAACGTGCAAGTATATTATTTTTCAAGAACTCAATCACAACCCTATGGTCACTGCTTTTACATGCAACCGCCTCAATCCACTTAGATACATAGTCTACAGCGACGAGGATGTAAAGGTTACCAAAAGAATTAGGAAACGGACCCATAAAGTCAATACCTCACACATCAAAGACCTCAACTACTAAAATAGGGTTCAAGGGCATCATGTTCCTACGGGAAATGGTTCCTAATTTCTGGCAACGCTCACAAATAACACAGTGACTATGGGAGTCTTTAAACAACGAAGACCAATAGAATCCACACTGCAATATCTTAGCAGCAGTCTTCTTAGCACTAAAGTGACCCTCACAAGCATGATCATGACAAAAGGAAATAATATTGGACTGGTCACTCTCAGGTATACATCTCCTAATAATCTGGTGTGGACAATACTTAAACAAATAAGGATCATCCCAAAAGAAATGCTTCACCTCGGCTAAAAACCTAGAACGATCTTGTTTACCCCAATGTTGGGGCATTCGACCAGTAACAAGATAATTTACTATATTCTCATACCAAGGTGCTTGGGTAACAAAGAACAGTTGTTCATCAGGAAAACTATCCCTAACAGGAGGAGAATCATTAAGGGTATCCACCACAAGCCTAGACAAGTGGTATGCTACTACATTTACTGCACCTTTTTTTATCTCTAATGTCTAAGGAAAATTCCTGCAACAATAGGATCCATCTAATCAATCTAGGTTTAGTATCCTTCTTGGAAAGAAGATACTTCAAAGCAGCATGATCAGTAAAGATTATGACCTTAGAACCTAAGAGGTAGGATCTAAACTTTTCTAAGGCAAACACAATAGCTAATAGTTCCTTCTTCGTAGTGGTATTGTTCAACTGGGCATCATTTAGAGTTTTGCTAGCATAGTAAATCACATGAAGTAACTTATTTTCTCGCTGTCCTAGCACAACACCAATAGAATAATCTGAAGCATCACACATGATCTCAAAGGGTAGGTTCCAGTTGGGTGCCTGGACTATGGGGGCGGTAGTGAGTAAATTCTTAAGCTTCTCAAAAGCCTCTAAACAAGCATCATCAAAGACAAACTTAACGTCTTTTGCAAGAAAATTGCAAAGAGGTCTAAAAATCAAGCTAAAATCCTTAATGAATCGACGATAAAAACCTGCATGTCCTAAGAATGACCTAATATCTCTTACGGTTTTTGGGACCTGTAAAGCTTTAATAAGGTTAACTTTGGCTCTGTCTACCTCTATACCCTTCGAAGATACGATATGCCCTAGAACAATTCCTGAACGAACCATGAAGTGACATTTCTCCCAATTAAGCACTAAATTCTTTTCCTTACACCTAGTCAAAACTAATGACAAATGATGCAAGCACTCATCGAAAGACGAACCAAACACTGAAAAATCATCCATAAAGACCTCTAAGAACCGTTCTACCATGTCAGAAAATATGATCAACATACAACGCTGAAAGGTCGCAGGGGCATATCATAGCCCGAAAGGCATGCGTCTATACACAAAGGTACCAAAGGGACAGGTAAAAGTGGTTTTCTCTTGGTCTTCTGGGGCAATAACAACCTGATTATAACCGAAGTATCCCTCTAAAAAGCAATAATGGCTACGTCCAGCTAATTTCTCTAGCATTTGGTCTATGAAGGGAAGGGGAAAGTGGTCCTTCCTAGTGACCTTGTTCAATTTCCTATAGTCAATACAGACACGCCAACCCGTGGTCACTCGGGTTGGGATTAACTCATTGTTATCATTCTGGACTACAGTAATACCGGATTTCTTGGGAACAACCTGAACGGGGCTGACCCACTTACTGTCTGAAATGGGGTAGATAATGCATGCATCTAACAGCTTAAGAACCTCGGTTCGAACTACTTCTTTCATATTAGGATTCAGTCGACGTTGCATCTCCCTAGAAGATTTGGTATCACTCTCTAAATAGATATGATGCATACAATCAGTAGGACTTATACCCTTAGTGTCTACTATGGTCCACCCTAAAGCTTCCTTGTTATTCTGAAGAACGGTCACTAGCCTACTTTTCTGATCACTATCCAAGTCGGATGCTATAATCACAGGTAAAGTTTCAGATGGGCCTAAAAACACATACTTCAGGGAATCTGGTAATGGTTTAAGGGCCAACTTATGAGGCTTTTCTAACGAAGGAACTAGGGTAGACTTAGAAACGGGTAGAGGTTCGAACTTAGGTTTCCAGCCATTACTAGTGTCTATCAAAGGGGTTGAATTTAACAAAGCTTTCACCTTATTAATCACATCTTCATTATCAAAATCAATCCCAAAGTGGGCTAGGCATTTCTCTAATGGATCTTCTAACAAAGTGTTTGGTAATGACTCCTCGACTAATGTTCCTATCATGTTCACCTCTTCTATGCTCGAGTCATCTAGTTCAGAGGGTAGCTTAATAATATTAAAAATGTTCAGCTAAATAGTCATATTACCAAAAGACAAATTCATAATACCATTTCGACAGTTAATGATCGCATTGGATGTAGCTAAAAATGGGTGGCCTAATATCACTGGTATTTGGTTCTCTGGGTCAGGGACAGGTTGGGTACCTAGGATAACAAAATCCAGTGGATAAATAAACTTGTCGACCTCAATAAGAACGTCCTCGATCACACCACGAGGAATTTTAACGGACTTATCAGCTAACTGAAGTGTCATCTGGGTAGGTTTTCATCTCACCAAGTCCCAGCTTAAGGTACACATGGTATGGCAATAAGTTCACACTGGCTCCTAAGTGAAGAAAAGCTTTCTCGACGCGGTATTTACCTATTGTGCAAGAAACAGTAAAGGACCCTGGGTCTTTATACTTAGGAGCAGTGGTATTCTGAATAATAGAACTCACATGACTAGCTAGGAAGGCTTTCTTCTGGACACTAAGTTTTCGCTTTCGCGTACACGTATCCTTAAGAAACTTAGCATATCCTTAAGAAACTTGGCATAAGCGGGAATATGCTTAATCGCATCTAACAATGGGAGGTTGATAGTAACCTGCTTAAAAACCTCCAATATATCATTAAAGTTGGGCTCCCTCTTAGTTAGAACCAGCAGCTGGGGGAACGAGGCTCTGGGAACAAAGCCGGGCTCAGCATGACCCTCATTGGTCTCTTTGGAGACTCTATCAGTATCCTCATTTTCAGACTCAGAAGGGTGAACTACAGCATGTTCACTATCAGGCATGGAAAACTTATTGTCAACTTTCTTTCCACTCCTAAGGGTTGTTATAGAATTCACATGATTGTACGATTTCTCTCCTTTAGGGTTCGGATCAGTTTGACTAGGGAATCTTCCATCTTCTCTTTCACTAAGAAACTTAGCTATTTGGCCGACTTAAAGTTCCAAGTTAGCAAGAGACCGGGAATTATTCTTAAAATTCTGCCTGGTTTCTTCTTGAAAACCATAGTGGTTATTTGATAACATCTCATGGTTCTTTGATAACATAGTAAGGGTTTCTTCTAAGGTAGAGATATTTTTCTCTTTCCGAAACTAGGGTTGACCTGAAGAGTTCTTAGCATAACCAAAACCTGGGGGAGGCTGAGAATTACTAGATTGTCCTTGATTCTGACCCTTAGACCAAGAAAAATCAGGATGGTTTCTCCAACCAGGGTTGTAAGTCTCTGAGTATGGGTCAAACTTCCGACGGTTCTCAAACCTAGCATTGTTGTAGACAGCATGGGCCTGCTCTTCACTAACCTGACCTTACCAAAACGAGTTATTGGGTTCTACTCCACAACTAGACACTTGAGAGGCTCTAAACCTATCATCAGGTTCAACAAGAGACCTATGTTTAGGATGTTTAATTCCAAAGCTTCTAACCTTCTAGACAAAGCAGCAAACTTAGCATCAGACCCGAAGCTTGTATCTACCACATTGGTGCTACTTATATTGACCAAGAGTCTTTTGGGTGGTTCAACATAAGACACCCACTGTTGGGATTTTTCAGCGACAACTCCTAAGAAGGTAAAAACATCATCAACACTTTTACTAGTGAACTCACCAGCGCACATAGACTCAACCATGGCTTTGGTTGAATAGTCTAAACCATCATAAATAATCTCTACGAGTTTCATCTTATCAAATCCATGGTGAGGACACTGGGATAGGATATCATTGAATCTCTCTAAAACCTATAAAGAGACTCTCCCTCTTGTTGCACACTAGCACTAATTTTCTTCCTAACAGACGCAGTTTTATGCTTAGGGTAGAATTTCATATAGAAAGCAACAATAAGTTCCTGCCATGTTTCAATGGATTCAGATGGTAGGTTGTTCCGCCAGGTCTTGGCTTTATCTCTCAAGGAAAATGGAAACATCTTAAGTTTCAAGACTTCATCAGTAAGGTCTTTTATTCTAATTGTCCCAAAAATTTCCTCAAAGTCCCTAATATGAAAATAAGGGTTCTCATCATCTTTCCCTAAGAATATAGGGATCATCTGAAGAATACTAGGTTTTATCTCGAAATTAGTCGTAGTGGCTGGCAATTTAATGCACGAAGCTCGGATGGACCTAGTTGGGAACATGTAATCTTTCAAAGTTTCCATTGCTGGCACAGCTGAAGTGCTAGGGGTATTTTCCTCACAAAGAGACAGATTCTCAAAACTGAAGTTTCCAAAAACAAGGCTCTCAAAAGAAGAGTCTTCGAGATCCCCGCTTCCACAAGAAGAACTACTAGGTTTTTCACTAATGAATCGACCTAGATTATCTCTTTTCCAAGCCCGTTTTCTAATGACCTCGGGCATACACTAGAAAAACAAAAGAAAAAGAAAGAAATCCTAAAAGGAAGGGAAGTTCTATGCAAACACAAACAAGGCTGACTCCACCACAGCAAACCTACTGATTTCTAGCAAATAAAAAGCATAATGACTCCACTTAGATTGTTTCTAGACCAGCTTCTAATATTTCAAAAGGGAATTCGTTACAATTTAAGCAAACCCCTCTGGAATCAATCCTAGTTAAAGTAAGTTGAATCGAGACGAGGGAAGCTCAGTGAGCTTTGATACCCAAGGCCTCACCGGCGTTACAAGGCGGTGTATTCAACTCACAGAAACCATCATGAACTTTGAAGCATGCTTAAAAGAGTAACCAATATTTTTCGAATGACTTTCCTATTAAGCTCGTTACCCTATAGGTCTCGTTCTAGTCAAATTTTAGGCTTAGGTTCGCGTTTGGTTTCGTTTTCCTAAGGCGGGCAAGAAGGGAACGGTGATGAAATCCGAACCCTTATCTTGTATGGCCAGTCCTTTCCCTTTACTAGGAAATTAAAGCAGCAATTTTCAAATCCTAAGCATATATGCAAACGAAGGAATACAGTAACTCGCTGACAGGGGATTCGCGAGTGTTTCGACAAACTTATCTCCCGTACCAGACGGGGGATGAACCGCTGAAGTCGACTCGGGCCACGACTCCTATGTCATGTACGAACCCGAGGGGCCGAGGGGATATCGTAATCGCCGTCCTTCTCTGCAAACAATTGATATTTAAACTACCCTTCCATAGGGTTTAAAAAAAAAGTCCCAGAGTCCACAGTCCAAAGTCCAAAAATAATGTGCAAAAGAAAAGATAATCTAAAAGAAATTCTAAAAATTTTTTTTTATCTCTCTCTCTATTTTTTTAATTAGTTTTTATTATCCTTTTCTTTCGCTCCTTTCGCTTTGCTTTTACTCCAAATCTTTAAGTATTCACCAAAAGCTTTGGCAAATTTTTCTTTCGCTCCAAACTCCAAAATCTGTAAGGATAAGACAAAAACCCAAAAACGTAAAGAAGAACAAGTAAAATATAAATGAAAAACAAATAAAAACCTAAAAAAAACTAAAAACTAAAAACTCTAGCCTGAAGACAAGTAAGTGTCGGTGGCGCCAAAAAATTGATGTGATTTCAAGTTTTTGTAGTAGTAATAGGTTCGTTGAGACTTGTGAAAGAAAAAGATTTTAGATTTAATGAAATTTAAAAACAAACAAAATTAATTCAAGATTATTAGGAATAACCAAGACACTGATTCCACTATCACACATGAATAAATTATGGCAAATAATCCAAAACTCTAATTATCTTTTAAGTCTCTTATTTCTTAATTCAAAAATAATCAGGCAAATTCTCAAATATCAATTGTATTCCCTAAGCATAGATTATCAATTGACTAAACAAAGTATAACCTATCAGATTGAATCACAACTAATTAAGAAAATTATGCAAACAATTTAAAACTCTGCAAAAGTAGTGATTGAGTGAATTATAAATTATAAATTATACAAAATAAAATAGTTACCAATTATTCATGCGTAAATAGCTTCCTCATTGCCTTGGTTGTGGGAGATTTAGCTCATTATCATGTTGGAAACACGCTCAAAAGTTGATTTCGTTGCTCAAATTGTGTTTACAAATGATGAAAAGGGAGAAATAATTCAAAACCGGGTTTGTAACGCTTATAATTGTTGCCAACCAAAGAACGATACAGAGGATGTGTCACTGTTACTATAGCTCTAAGACTGTCGCTGAGCAGTCGCAAATACTGTAGCAAAAACGACTGCTTCTGTGCGTCTATGTTCTTCGTGTTCTTCAATGGCAGCAACAGCAGCAGGTTTCTCTGGTGATCGTGTTTCGTCTCTGTGATGTTCCAAAGCCTTCCCAAACTCTCCATCCCCCATCTCTGAGTTCCTTGAAGCCTTTTTATACCCAACAACCATCAAATCTTCCATATCTTCACGTAATAAATTCTTGTTATTTGTCCGGAAAAATACAAGAATAATATTCCATTATTAACTCTTCTACGTTGCTGCTGTAGCTCAATCTACTCCAGACAAGCTTCTACCTTATCTCAGACAACACTCAACTGCTGCAGCCACGAAATTTCTCACACCAAACTCGTGTAATCCCGAGTATTTCTCTAACTTCCCTGTTTGAGATCAAACACCTTCAAAACACGTGACAGACGTGGGTACATCATGAGCACATAATACTTGTCCAAATACCTTGACAATCTGCAACAAAATCTTCTCTTATCTTCCAAATATGGTAACAGAATATCCGAGCTTTATTTCCTTCTCTATTTTGAAAATAATCTTCGTTCACTCGAAATTATAGCTATTACCAATCCTGTTTTATCCGAACAGGATATTCCCAAACCAAATCCACTAAAATATTGCATAAAATCACGTCCAAAATCCGCCCTGAGAAGTCTGCATGTTGCCGGAGTTTCAAACACATTTTCCCGCCAAATATTTCACAAACCGTGAAGAAGAAGATAGCCCCCTATCCAGAGTAGGGTACGAATAGGAGGTGGATATCTTGGGGTGCAAATAGTGATCGAGGTTCCCCTTAGTTATTGAGTGCCCCTTAGCCAAAACTGGGGTCCGAATAGCAAATCTCTTCTGGGGGTCCAAATAGCACTTTTCGAGCAACTTTTTCCACACAAGTGTATTTCTCTAAAAACACCTACAAACACATAAAACACCATAATAAGCGCACAATCAAGCACTAATAATAGAGACACTGAGGAAAACTTAGACACAAAAATGTGTCTATCAGCCTCCGCTTGTCCATTGCTCTTAGGATATATTGGAGTAGACTTGTTTTTCTAAATGTTGGAAGCGTTAAATAGCATGTCTATGTTTTTTCCTTCCAACCGTTTGCCATTGTCAGAGACTATGGTGGATGGTATCCTGAACCTGTAGATGATTTGCTCAAACGAGAATTTATAATCTGTAGCTACTATAAGGTATCTTCTTTTCAATGTCCCCTCTATCAAGGGTCCGGCAATGTCAACTCCCCATTTGGAGAATGGCCATGGGCTGATGACCGAGTTAAGCTCCGTTGCTGGTCCTTTAATCTTCCTGGCAAAGTGTTGGCATCTTTCGCAACGCCTTGCTAAGTTCTTTGCATCTTCGTCCATGCTTAGCCAATAGTATCCTTGCATTTTGGCTTTGATTGCCAAATAACTTCTTCCTCTATGATTGCCATCTTCTCCGCTGTGTATATCATGCAGTATTTTTCTTCCTTCGGTTTGTGAGAGGCACCGCATCATAGGTCCAAGAAATGACCTTCTATATAGTATTCCATCTCGTAGGTTGTACATTGCTGCCTTTGACTCGAGTTTTCGAGCTTCTTTGACATCCGCGGGAAGAGTACCTTTGTCAAGATACTGGTGAATTGGGATTCTCCAATCGTCTTCCCCTTCGTCTTCGTTGCTTCCATCTGACATGGACTGATGTGTGTCAGACCCGTCTACTTCGTTATCTGGTTCTTCCATTCCTTTATCTTCTTTCTCTTTCTCTGCTTCACTCATGGCCATGGTCTGGACGGCCAAGGTTTACTCAACTGCTGAGGTTAGTCCTTCTATCGAAGGTTTATAAATTCTCCCAATTTGGACTGAGGTGGTATTCCTGTCTCTCAGCATTGATGATATGAATGCTAAGGCATCTGCGTGTCTGTTGTCTTTTCGACAGACATGTCTGAATGTGACCTTGTTGATCTTTGATGCATGCTCCTGTGTTAACTTTAGGTACGAAGACAGTATTGGATCCATAGTTTGATATTTGAGCTCGATTTGTCTAATGACCAATTGTGAGTCACTAGTTAAACGAACATCCGACAATCCCAGCTCATATGCTAAGCGTAGACCATGTATGACCGCCTCATACTCCGTGATGTTGTTAGTGTATTGTTCGAATTATAATATGAATGCATAGATGAGTCGGTCTCCGATAGGGGTTTTTATCACAATCCTTATGCCTTCTCCTTCTCCGTTTGAGGATCCATCTACGAAGATACCTTCATGAATTTTGCGGTTCGAGGAGATCCTATGATTCTGGCTTATCTTCTTCCATTCCTGGGATGTCATCTATCTCCGCTTTGTCGTTCAGAGGTAGGTCCGCTAGGAAGTCTGCTAAGATTTGTGATTTCTAAGCTTTCCTTGTTTCGAAGATTATGTGAAATTGTTTGATTATGGCGTTCCATCTTGCCACTCTTCCAATTTTCTCCGTGATGTCGAGGATTTGACTTATTTGAGCTTTTGTGAAAACTCGAATGGTGTGCGCATCGAAAAATATCCTTAGTTTCTGTGTTGCCACTACTAAGGCATATATAAGTTGATCCACCTTGATGTAATTACGCTCCGCTGAATTGAGTGTCTTGCAGATGTAGTATACGAGCTTTTCTCCTTGCCCTTAGTCTCGTACCAACACTGCGCTCACAGCGTAGCTTGTTGCTTCTAGGTATAGGGTGAGTATCTCACCTGGCTCCGGCTTCTGCAGAATGGGTACTGATGCTAAGTACTCTTTGATTTTATGAAAGGCTTGCTCGCACTCTGCGGTCCATATGAACCTGTTTCATTTCCTTAGCGTGTCAAAAAATGCTTTGCATTTATCTGACGATCTTGCTATGAATCTTCCCATGGAAGTTAAAATTCCATTTAGGTTTTGTACTTCTTTTAGGGTTTGTGGAGATGGCATCTCCATTATTGCTCTGACCCTTTCGGGGTCTACTTCAATTACTCGCTTAGTCACCAGATATCCCAGGAATTTTCCTGAGGTAACTCCGAACGTGCATTTCTCCTGGTTCACCTTCATGTGAAAGTTCCTCATGGCTTAGAATATCTCCCTTAGGTATGAGAGATGGTTTTTTGCTTCTTTTCTTTGGAAAATCATGTCGTCCACGTAGACCTCCAGTATTTTGCCTATCCATTGTTTAAATATTTTTCTACTAATCGTTGGTATGTTGCCCCCACGTTCTTTAGTCCAAAAGGCTCCTGATCTTCTTCCGCAAGGGCTATTTGGTTGTAGACTGAGTATCCATCCATGAAGGATAGTCTTTGGTGGCAGTGGATAGCTATATTTGGGGCACGCTTTGTTGAGATTTCTAAAGTCGATGCAAATGCGTACGCCTCCGTTTTTCTTAGGAACAATGGCCGTGTTGGATATCCACGTGAGGTATTTGACTTCTCGTATTAATCCAGCTGTAAGTAGATTTTGAATCTCTTTTTTTACCCCTTCGTGGTAGATGTCCGCCACTTTACGTATGCGTTTCTTGAACGGTGGTATTTCCGGTCTGAGCCGAAGGTGGTGTGAGACCAAATTTGGATCAATTCCTGGCATGTCCTCCATTGACCATGCAAAGACATCCGCGTACTCTCTTAGTAACCTTTGTAGTTGCACCTCCTCTTCCTCTTCAAGTAAAGTTCTGATGTTGAGCTTCTTTGGTTCTGCCTCCGTCCCGATGTTGATTTTCTTCGTTGGTTCCACCAGTGAGCAGATTTGTTGCTGAGGTCGTTGAGGAGTGCTTTTCTGTAATTGTCATTTGGCAGATACATCTGTGCCTGGAGTAGCGGAGGTACTTATCTCCGGTATTGAGAAGGATTTGGGTACTAAGGAGGCTCCGTCCTGTACTTCCTTGGTATTTTCCTTGCGTCTTTTTCTTTCGTGCTGTTGAGCAGCAGTTATTTATTCGTTGAGTCTGATTTCTGCTAGATTGCATAGCCTTGCGTCTTGCTGGTCACCCTTGATTTCCATTTCACCCATAGGTGTGGGAAAGCGTAGGTATTGGTGATATGTCGAAGCTGTTCCTCGCAATCTATGGACCCATAGCCTGCCCATGATGACATTGTAGGGAGAAGGTGCTTCCATTACGCAGAACCATTGGTTACTAAAGGTCCTGCATGTACCTGCAAGATAATTTCTCCTTTTGTTCTAGAGACTGCTCCATTGAAACCGTATATTGTGCAAGTGGAAGAATCCATTTTCTCCGCTGTCAAACCCATGCGTAGGTAGGGTTCGTAAAATAGCACATTTAACGAACTTCCCCCATCAACGACGACCTTCGTAACTTTCCATCAGTGTATTGGAAGAGTGATTACTAATGGATCATTGTGAATTTAAACCTCCTGGTTGACGTCCTTTGTTTAAAAAGTTAATGGTGTGGCCATCCATTGCTCCCAAGTGCTAGTAGGTGGTCCACTTAGCTTGAACACCTCATGGGATTCTATCTTCTTTCTATTTTGAGCTAACTCGAGGATATCTTCGAGTATTTCTTCTTGGCCTCCGTTGGAGAAGGTGTTCATCTTAATGTATTTTCCGTCCTGAGGTAGTTCTACCCTTTTCTTTGGGGTATCCTCAGTTTCCGCTGGTTGTAAATGTACGTACTCCATGAATTTTCCTTCGTCGATGAATATTTGGATCACATTGCTTAAATGGTAGCACGTATCAGTTGTATGCCTACCACAATACTCCTTGGCCTCCTTCGTTTTTTCTGGTTGCTTTCCCCTAGTATTAGGGTAAGGAAAGCCTGGCTTTGCTCCCTCCTTGCTTAGAATGTGAGAGAAAGTTGTATTTAGCTTCGTGTATATTTTATCCATAAATTCTTCTCTTCCTTTGCCTCTTTTTCCGTCTCCGTATTTGGATCGTTTGTCTCGAGATCTAGTTCTGCCCTCGACTTCATTTTGTCGCTTAGGTATCTCCGGGATTGGTTCCAGAGAGTTGGTTCGCTATGGAGCTGTTGTCGTCTTTGCTTGTGCCTTGGGGTTGTCCTTTTGGATTTCTCCGAGTCTGATGTAGCAGTCTTGGACAACCCTGAGATCGCCTTCGGAATCGAGGGCTCTGTTGTGAAGCTCCACGAAGATGGTTGAGGTTCTATCAAGTCCATACTTATAGCAGTTAATGCTAATTTCTGGATTGACTTTGCTGATTGCTTGGCACGTCTTTTGCCACATGTTTGTGTACTGCATCAATGTCTCCCGGGGTCCGATAGCTAAAGCAAATAGCCTATCTAACTTTTCCTTTGTTGATTTGTTATACATGTATATCTCCAAAAACACCGTAGACAATTGCTCGAAGGATTCAATTGAGTTTTTGGTAAGTTGTCATACCAGGCTAGTGCTGATCTCGTCAAGCTTGCAGGGAAGTACCTACAGAGTACTACCTCATACTTTACCAATGGGCAAGGACACGAGTGTGCTGCGGTATCTGAGGTACCGTTGTATGCTTGGAACGTAGGTACCGGGCATTTCGTAGGGATGGGTTCCCTTAAAATGCGAAAATATAGTGGGGACGTGGTTGCTTCTTGGAGCACTTCGTCTAGTCTTGCGCCTGCGTGGCCAGTTTTTAGGCCTTGTATCTCCTTCAGCATTTTATCCATTTGCTCCACAACCATGTTCACATTGTGAGCATCTTTGGAAAATGCTTCGCCGTAGTAGGATTGAGATGACTTGTATGTCGAGTCCATCTCGCCTGGATCGTGGTGCGCTCTCCTGGTTCCCTTAGGTTGATTGACCTTTGGTGGGTTGAGATCCACCCTTCGTCTTCCTGAGATAGCTCCGTTATCACGCCTCTTTGGTGGAGGGTGAGTTTGGGAACCTTCGATCTGTATGTCTAGCATACCTTTGAGGTTCTGGTTCTCTTGGGAAATTTCTTGTATTGCATCCTTGTTCTTCTTATTACGGAGTAACAAAGCTGCTATTTGTGCCGGTATTTGATATTCGTTGTGGGATCCACCTCCTTGAGGGGTGCTGTCAGCTGGATCTTCAGAGTTTTCCACTCCTTCATCTATGATCGGTGCGTCTGGATCTATTTGAATTGGGGTTAAGTTTCCCAACCCTCGTCCCGTTTGAGCTAAGGTTCTGGGTAACCATGCGTTGGCCACAGGTAGCTTTGTAGTGGTAGGATGCTCCGGTAATGGCATGCCGTAAAGTGGTTGAGCTCCCGATGTTTTCCCCATCCCTTCAGTCGGATAAGGTGATTTGTTAGCAATTGTTCTTCTTGCTATTTCGCTTTGTCCGTCCTCTGCTTCATTCCTTTGATTTGCTTGAGACGGCTTTTGGGATCTTCCTCTAGTGATTGCTGGTCGTGAGCTTGTTGGTACATCATTTGGTTTCTGCATGCCTTCGGCTTTTGTTATCCTGCGTTCGCAGAAAAAGCGAAGAAATCTGCTACTTGGGTACCTTCGTTAAAAGTAGCAATTAATGTTCTGACACGAAAGACGGCTAAGCAGCTTTTTCAGAGAAATGACTGAAATAATGTCTTTGAAAGACAAGTATTAAATGTTTATGACACCCTTGGAAAAGATAACCTTAGACGTTGAAAACCAATAAAAAAGGGTGTCAGATCTCGTGAAAAACAAGGTTATTAAATGCTTTAGAAGATCTTTTTTCCTTAATATCTCACTGAGATTCCTATGTCAGTCAAAGGTTCTCAGATCTGAAATATGCTTTGTTAAAAAAGAGTTGTTTTAGTATAAAACAAAGATTTTGGCGTTTTGTGAGCACGTTTTTTTGTGAAATTTTTGTAGATATGTAACAATATACGTTTTTAGAGGCTATGAACTCAAAAAACATACACACATGACGGATGAACAAATCGCTAGACAGTGAGATTCATCGTTAAAAAGAACAGATCCCTTCATTACAGAAGATACATAAGTTAAAGGTAAAACTATGTCTAAAATCAAGCTCGCGATCCAAACACGGTGGGCGCCAAACTGTGACTACTCATTTTCCTGTAGTCTACGTAATATATACAGCTCAGACGATCTGATGCTAAGTAGTATCGATACCTCTGTTGAACTGATAATGCTAAGTAATAAAATATATTCAAGATCACAATAATAACGAAGAACACAAATATAATGTAAAAGCTTCTAAGTTATCATGAGACGCAAGAGATTACGTGGTTCGACATTTTTCTACGTCCACGGGGTAATGAGTTATTGTTTGTATTAAGTTGTGGTGGTTACAAGAGATCTTAATTGCTTCCCAAAGTAATAGAGAGAACTCAAATTGAAGTAAATACATAAGTTCTAAACATTAAAGAGGTATAAGATTAAGACTAGATCTTCTCTTCTAGATATTGAGCCCTTAGCAATGTAGTTAATATCGGATAACGGTTTATCTCGGCCAGGACCGATACAATTGTACGAATTTATATGGGGGATATCATCGTTCCAATATCGGTATAATATCGGTTCCAAGTTTAGAGACTATAATTTTATAGCTACCATCAATTTTATCAAAAACACAAGAGTAACTTCAATAAATTTAAAGTTTACTACCTAAAATGATAAATAAACAAGATCAAACTAGAAATAGGAGAGTAACTTCAACAACTTTAAAGTATACTGCCTAAAATGGTAATTAAACAAGTACAAAGTTCAAACTAGAAACAAAAGAGTAACTTCAACAACTTTAAAGTTTACTACCTAAAATGGTAATTAAACAAGGATATTATAATCTTATTCCAAAATCATACGAGCCACTATAGATATCATCATCTTTAGTAACTCCATTAGCTCCATCAAGTAGTCCATAATCAGTTTCTAACATCAATTGATCAGTATCATATCCATCATACTTAGAGTTGGTTGGGTAAGTAGACTTACTTCGAGAGTTACATGCACCTATACTACCAACTGGTATACTTTCTTCACCAAGAATATCTTGCAAATCATCCAAAGTTCCATCAAGAATATCTTGAAATATCCCCGATATATCGCACGATATTGACTACATTGGACGACATTATCGCCAAGATATCGTATCTCCGATACAATGCTTATCCTACCGCTCCAAGGCCTATATCTGAAATATCCCCGATATATCGGCCGATACGACCGATATTGACTACATTGGCCCTTAGTTTGTTGGTGAAGCTTGGTATTTATAGCCCCTTCTGCTCCAGGTATGTCTTTGCTGCCTCTGGGTCCATCGTCTGCTGATATACCTTTCGTACCAATGGTACCTTCCTCTACCGCGTACCTTTTCCAGTCGTATTCCCCCAGCTCAGATGGCCCACGTTCCTTCGGGAACTACCCAACCTTAGTACAAGTTGTACCTTCGCTCACCGCCAGCTTCTGCCAATCGGGTTCTTCCACGCCTTCTCTCTCCACGTGCCTTGGTTCATGCGTGTAGATAAGAGATTTGTGCATTTAATGCTGATTAGATGCGTTATCTACCTCTGTCCCTTCGCCAGCTGCCTCTTTGTAGACTAGGCTTTTACTCTTTTCTTGGGATGAGATAAAGTAGATCTGTGGAGGTATCCTTTGCTACTCAGGCTTCTCTGTCTAGCGAAGGATGCACAATTGAATTTGTATGCGGACACTAAGATCGTGACACGTGCTCCACAGAATATTGGTACTCACATGGTCAATTAAATTCATCACTTTTTGTGGTTAATTTGGTTGTATATTTCCGATTAGATTAATTATGGGTTCTCTTGTGATTAATCTAATTGAGTATTTTTGGATTCAAATTCATATTCATATGTGATTTTTTATGTCCAAGGAAATCCTTCTTTTCTTTTGAAATTAAGGTCGCTCTTGTTGTTCTTTCGGGAAATACATTTTATGGGGAAGAGTTCTTAATTGAACTTGTGCTTCATTGCCAAATCTTTGTGTGGAGTGCGGCTGTGGAATATTATAGGGGTTATCTTGTATCTTAATAAACTCTTTGATAAAAGCATTTAGCTTCGGCTTTATGATTGCATCTAAACAAGTTGATATATGCTTTCTTTTGGTCATGAAATGTCTCTTTTGGAAATTTCATTAGGATCCCGTTTTCGTACCTTTGCCAATTTTATTGACAAAAAGGGGAACAAAGAGAAGGAATTTTTATTAATTCCCTTTCTTCTTCTTCTTCGAACTATCGCTCTCTATCTCTTTCATTGAGATTCTTCTCCCGCTGCTAACTGCTCCTTCTTCCTTTTGATTCTTCGAGTACTTTGGCTCCACAGTTGATCGTACAAGTAAGTGATACTCGTCTTTTAGTTTTGATTTTCTTCATTCTTGGCCATGTGTCTTTGACCAGGGGATTACTGATGTTGATATTATAATTTCATGTGAGAATTATCGTTCTTTTTTACTTGCTCACGGTGTATGGGAACTTGGGTTTTGCTCCATTTTGATTTTTGATGATGATTCGCCATGATCGTTCCTTGCCTGCAATCTTGCTTTTCGTGATGTATGATATTCATTTTCGCCTTATGATGTGTTCAAACCGTTTCCTTTGGTTGGTTTAGTAAAACCCATGCCCAAAGTATGTCAGTTTTTTCCCCTTTTCTTCTTTTGGAATGAACTGTGATTTTCTTCTGCCATTGTTGATGAAGATGTTCTTACTATTGATGTTAGGCATTATGAGGCTCCCAAATAAGAATATACGTAAAAGTCCGAAGATATCATCGTCGACGGATCCTCCTCCGCGAATGGATCATCCTGATGCTACGCCATCCCCTCCTCCTGAGGACTCAGAGGAGCCTGCTGGTACTGAGGTGGCTACGGTCCCTGAGGATGTTGTGGACCCTGATGTTAGAGGATTTGTTATCGAGGATCTTCCACCTCCTCCTCCTCATTATGAACTGCAAAGGCTGACACTTCGTGATAAGGATAGCTATTCCCATCTGACTTTGGATGAGATTGCTAAGTCTTTTCGTCTTCACAAATTTGAGATTTCCTTTGTCAACGTCCCTGATGTTCTCACCGAGTCTCTTATTCGAGATTTTCCTTACGATAAGAATAATCTTCTGATTAGTGTTGGCTAATTGTCCGCAGTATGCTCCTCCCTTTGTTTAGTAGAAATGATCCTTTCTACTAAGACGTCTTGTCTACCATGGATGACCCGGCAAATAAGACTCAGGTCCGAGAAGTCATGCAATATACTGGTAATTACTGGAGTTCCCTTCGTGAGAGTTGGTATCGTAGCAAGGGAAAGACTACTTTGAAGTCCTATGACCCCTTTGTTGAAGGGAGATCTAAGCAGGAGGATTATACCCCCGCCAACTTCAATGCTACATATGCCGATGCCATTCAAAAAAGTAACCTTCTTCCTTGGAGTGTTGGCCCTCGTCGTATTCATGTTACTGCTAGGAAGATTAGGGAGGGTAACAGCCTTCGCTTGTTGGAGGAGATTGATAAGACTGGTTTGACTACCATCCCTTATTATGCTAGGTTGCCTTTGCCGAAGTCTGACCGCATCTGTCTTGATCATGATGATTTTTGGGCTCGTACTCCTCTTCGTGTAGTTGGTCCTTGGGCCTATCGTTTCACAACCGCAGATTCCTTTGTCCCTTGTTCAGCTCGTTCTTTGCCCGAGAAGTATGATGGGTATCAGCCTTGGATTTTTAATCATGTTGCTTCCCATGAGGTACCTTTGCTTTTAATATCTTTGTCTACTTTGATATCTTTGTCTGCTTAGGTGTCTTTGGATGCTTAGGCGTCTTTGGCTATTTTTATGATGGTTTTCTTTCGCAGTCTGCCCCTGCTTCTTCTGCCGGGACTGCTCCAGGCTCTGTTGGTAACTCTGTGGCTACAAGGACTAGGAAAAGAAAGGCTTTGGTTGAAACACCTGCGGAGGTACGGATTATTGACATATCTTTGCGCTTGTAAGTTTCTTAGTGACTTGCCCCTGATTCTTAGATGACGCATTTGTTTCTTTATAGTCTTCCCAAAAGAAGGGTAAATTGAAGACCGTTATTGATCTTGATGCTTTGGATGAGGATCCTAAGGCAGCTGGCGAAGTACCAGGTGACGAGGACATGGAGGATATCAAAGATACTGGCCTCAGCCCTCATTTGGATGATATTGAGGAGGATTTTGCCAAAGATAACCCTAGTCCCGCCCGAGCTGCCTCAGTTGAGAGTGAGAACCTTCTTGTTGGTAATGGTGCTCAGTTGGTCGATCATGTTAGTGTTCAATCCCCTGCTCATACATTGTCTTTGAAGATGCCTTCGTTTTCTGCTCCTATCAAAGCTTTGCCCGCTATTTCCGCCACTGCTGGAGCTGATGTTGTGGATTATAAGAGTCTCTCTTCGTCTCCTGCTACCTCCCTTAAATCAAGTGGTTCGTTTGCTAAGGTTGTTACCCCCACGATGAGGGATGGTAGCTCAGATTCGCAGCAGAAGAAGAAGGTTATGATTTCACTAGCTAGCTTCTCCTTCAATGATGCTCCTGGTTCACTAGGGAGTGCTCAATATGTTTCTACTTCCCCTGTTAGCAAAACTATTGGACCCCCACCTTCGTCACCAGACTGGACCGTACTGGGTAATCTTCCCTCTGCTGGTGACATGGATTTAGGCGTTTCTCAAACTCTTCCTTCTGTTCCTAGCTCATCCACCATGCCGTCTTTTCGTTGTGGTGAGGGTTCAGCATTCATGCCCCATGTTCGTGCTCAAACGAACGAGGGAGTTGTTGCTGAATCTAGCCAATGTAAGCTGCCGGAGAGCTTGATCTTAGGTGGTTCTGATGATGCTATTCTTGAAGACATCCTGCGGGCCTCCAAGGGTCCCTTTTCTGTTGGAGTTGATCATCATCATCTTGGTAGTTCTTTCGAGATAAATTCGCAGCTGGATGTGCTATCTTCCCAGTATCGTGCAGCTAAAGACCTGTTCTTCGACCATGATTGTCTTCTCTCTAGTCAGAGCTTTGGTGAGATCCGCAGGGGTAGCATCCAAGAGATGGAGGCTTTCATGGATACCTACGCCAATTTCCTCCCTCGTATTTCAGCATTCTCAGTAAGTGATTCTTACCTTATTGCTTTTCTTCTTAATTCGAACCTCCGTCTGCTCATACACTCCTTCGTTTTGCAGCTTTGCAAGTAGATCGATGTTGGATATACCTTATTAAAGGTTTATAGACCGAAGTGTACTCATTTGAGTGCCTTGTTGGAACGTGCTCGTCAAGAATATGCGCTTGCTACCGCACAACAGCCTTCGTCGAGTGATGCTGCTTCTGTTACTAAGATATCTTCGTTGGAAGATGATTTGAGGAAGACTCAGAGATCTCTGGAGCTTGTTTATTGGCTCTTGAGAGGGCCAATAATGCTGCCAAGGTTTCTGAGGATGGTCGCAAAGCTGCCGATTCTGCCTTAGTTGCTGAGTCCTCTAAAGCCATAGGTTTTTTTCTTCTTCTCCTTAGCTTTTTCTTCATTTTTGGTTGCACAGTCCTAAGACAACCTTCGTCTGCCATCCGGTAGCTCTAGTGAACTTAGATATCTCCAAGATCAAGTGGCCAAGTTAACCTCCGACGTTTGGTATTATCAAAATAAATTTGATAGGCTGATGAACGTAACCGTCCATAATGAGGCCCAACTTTCCCTCGAGTCTGCCCATAATGCTGACTTAGTGAAGCAGATGGCTTTGCTTCGCAAGGAGTGTGACGAAACCCTTAGCTAGAAGGAGAGTCTCATTTTAAAGCAAAATAAGGATATTGCCTTAGTCGAGAAATGTCTCTCAGCTCAAGAAATTATTCGCAAGAAGTATCATGCCGATTTCGAAGATGATTGTGATTCCTTAGATAAGGTTACTGCGGAGCGTAATGTCTTAACTTCTCAGGTCCATTCTCTTAAGAACAAACTTGTCGATGCCAGCTCCGTGCCTTCTTCCATGTCTCATGCATCCTTAGTAAAAAGGTTTGAAGAGTTAGAGAGTGTGTACCGAGCTTTATCCTCTGAGAATGCTTCGCTCCGGATAGATGTTGATGATCTCCGGACGGAAAGGGATACCCTTGTGGAAGATCTCGATGATGCTGAGGTGGATCTTGCTGAGGTTCAACATAGTTTATAAGAATCCCTTAGCCATGCCGGAGGTAGCTTAAGATAGTTATTTTTTCGTAGCATCCTTTGTGTCTTCAACTGATTTTTCTTGTTGCTGATACCCTTCGTATGCGCAGGTCTCCAGGAGAATTTGGTGGGTGCAAACGCCAATATTAGTCGCCTTGAGGTTCAGATATCAGCGTTGGAAATATCTCGCCAGTTTGATGCTGCTTCTAAGTTTCAAGATGAGGCACTTCAGCAAGCTAATGATCATCTTAGTGCTCAGCACGGAGCTCCGTCAGAAGTCGGATTCAGATCTATAGACTCAAGCTTCTCAGATGAAGGTGCAACTCGAGCGTTTTGCGATTGACTACATTAACGATGCTTTTAAGGAGGCTGAGCTTCAAGATGAGGGTGTTGTCTTCCCTCATCTTCCTTATCCATGATCAAGTTATGCTGACTTTGTTTCCAACTGAACTTATTTGTTGTATTATGCCCCCAGCTGAGGGGCCTTTGTTGTCTCCTTTCCTTGAAACAACTCTTTGTTATGTTCCGAACCTTTGTTATGAGCAACTTTTGAGACGTGTTAGTCGTATTTTGGTAGCACTATTATGGTACCTTTATTATTATAGGTAGACGTGTTGTGTCTAATTATATGCACATTCGAGTCATCACAAGGTGCTAAGGTATATTTAACCTTTGGTGGAACATTCATCATCCTACCCAAGTATCCTTTGGCCAGAAGGTACCGTGGTGGCGAGGGCTCCTACATGGGTAATAATTTTCCTGTAACCCTACGTGTTCAGCGCGATGGATGCTTTACTTCGACAAGGTATCTCTCTTTGTGGGATATATTGCTTATTATTTGCCTTTTAGTGGGATTCATTTTCCCTTAGGATCCGAGATTGACATATGCGCAGTTATGCCGTGCCTTGCCTCATAGTCAATTCTGACGGAGGGTGTCTATTCTAACCCAGTTTGTATTTAATCAACGTGCACTTTTTCTTAGGAAAAAGTTTCTTTCATTGATTAGTTAGGTTTATAATACCTTTGATCAGGGATAGAACATGGTGGGCCATTTCCCCTTCCATTCTTCTCCTGAGTAATAACCATTTACTTACGTGTAGTACTTCTTTACGTACATTGCATTCCAAGGGTGTTGCCATACTTCTTCTTTGAAGGTCCTTAGGTAGTATGAACCCTTCCCGGCAATATCATGTATGATGTAGGGTCCGTCCCATGTCGGAGCTAATTTTCCCCACTATTTCTTCCTTTGATATGGTGGTATTTGACGTAGTACGTACTCTTCAACCACAAAGTTTCTAAGAATTACCCGTTTGTTGTATTCACGAGCCAGCCTTCGTTGGTAGTTCACCATCCTTTGGAAAGACACTTCCCGCCTTTATTCAAGGTCATCAAGCTTTTATAGTATAAGATCCGTTGTCAGGTTCTTTTCACATGCCTCTGTTTTCATTGTTGGCAGTATTATCTCTGTTGGGATGACTGCTTCGACTCCATAGAACGTAGTTTCTCCCGTGACCGTCCTTCTCATAGTACGGTAGGCCCATAGGACATTGTGCAGCTTCTCGCACCATCTTTTCTTGTATGCCCCCAGCTTCTTCTTTAAGTTCATTGCTATCGTCTTGTTAGTGGCCTCCGCTTGTCCATTGCTCTTAGGATATATTGGAGTAGACTTGTTTTTCTGAATGTTGAAAGCGTTAAATTGCATGTCTATGTTTTTTTTCCTTCCAACCGTTTTCCATTGTCAGAGACTATGGCGGCTGGTATCCGGAACCTGCAGATGATTTTCTCAAACAAAAATTTATAATATGTATCTACTATAAGTTATCTTCTTTTCGATGTCCCCTCTATCAAGGGTCCAACAATTTCAACTCCCCATTTGGCGAATGACCATGGGCTGATGACCGAGTTAAGCTCCGTTGCTGGTGATTTAATCTTCCTGGCAAAGCATTGGTATATTTGACAACGCCTTGCTACGTTCTTTGCATCTTCGTCCATGCTTAGCCAATAGTATACTTGCATTTTGACTTTGATTGCCAAAGAACTTCTTCCGCTGTGATTGCCAACTTCTCCGTTGTGTATATCATGCAGTATTTTTCTTCCTTCAGTTTGTGAGAGGCACCACATCAGATGTCCAAGAAATGACCTTCTATATAGTATTCCATCTCGTAGGATATACATTGCTGCCTTTGACTCGAGTTTTCGATCATCTTTGACATCCGCGGTAAGAGTACCTTTGTCAAGATACTGGTGAATTGGGATTCTCCAATCGTCTTTCCCTTCGTCTTCGTTGCTTCCATCTGACATGGACTGATCTCTGTCAGACACGTCTGCTTCGTTATCTGGTTCTTCCATTCCTTAATCTTCTTTCTCTTTTTCCACTTCTCTCATGTCCCTGGTCTGGACGGCCAGGGTTTCCTCAAATGCTAAGGTTAGTCCTTCTATCGAAGGTTTATAAATTCTCCCGATTTGGACTGAGGTGGTATTCCTGTCTCTCAGCATTGATCATATGAATGCTAAGGCATCTGCGTGTCTGTTGTCTTTTCGACATACATGTCTGAATATGACCTTGTTGATCTTTGATGCATGCTCCTGTGTTAACTTTAGGTACGAAGACAGTATTGGATTCAGAGTTTTATATTTGAGCTCGATTTGTCTAATGACCAATTGTGAGTCACTAGTTAAACGAACATCCGATAAGCCCATCTCTTGTGCTAAGCATAGACCATGTATGACCGCCTCATACTCCATGATGTTGTTAGTGTATTGTTAGAATTCTAATCTGAATGCATAGATGAGTCAGTCTCCGGTAGGGGTTGTTATCACAATCCCTATGCCTGCTCCGTCTCCGTTTGAGGATCCATCTACGAAGATTTCCCACCTTCGTGAATTTTGCGGTTCGAGGAGATCTTCTGATTCTGGATTATCTTCTTCCATTCCTGGGATGTCATCTATATCCGCTTCGTCGTTCAGAGGTAGGTCCGCTAGGAAGTCTGCTAAGATTTGTGATTTCTAAGCTTTCCTTGTTTCGAAGATTATGTGAAATTGTTTGATCATGGCGTTCCATTTTGCCACTCTTCCAATTTTCTCCGTGATGTCGAGGACTTGACTTATTTGAGCTTTTGTGAAAACTCGAACTGTGTGCGCATCGAAAAATATCCTTAGTTTCTGTGTTGCCACTATTAAGGCATATATGAGTTGCTCCACCTTGGTATAATTACACTCCGCGGAATTGAGAGTCTTGCTGATGTAGTATACGGGCTTTTTTCCATGCCCTTAGTCTCGTACCGACACTGCGCTCACAGTGTAGCTTGTTGCTGCTAGGTATAGGGTGAGTATCTCACCTGGCTCCGGCTTCCGCAGAATGGGTACTGATGCTAAGTACTCTTTGATTTTGTGAAAGGCTTGCTCGCACTCTGCGGTCCATATGAAACTGTTTCCTTTCCTTAGCGGGTCAAAAAATGCTTTGCATTTATCTGACGATCTTGCTATGAATCTTCCCATGGAAGTTAAAATTCCATTTAGGTTTTGTACTTCTTTTAGGGTTTGTGGAGATGGCATCTCCATTATTGCTCTGACCCTTTCGGGATCTACTTCAATTACTCGCTTAGTCACCAGATATCCCAAGAATTTTCCTGAGGTAACTCCGAACGTGCATTTCTCCGGGTTCACCTTCATGTGAAAGTTCCTCATGGCTTCGAATATCTCCCTTAGGTCTGAGAGATGGTTTTTTGCTTCTTTTATTTTGACAAGCGTGTCGTCCACGTAGACCTCCAGTATTTTTCATATCGATGGTTTGAATATTTTGTCTACTAATCGTTGGTATGTTGCCCCCACGTTATTTATCCAAAAGGCATCCTTGTAATGCAGTATAGGCCTCGTGGGGTAAAGAACGCAGTATGCTCCTGATCTTCTTCCGCAAGGGCTATTTGGTTGTAGCCTGAGTATCCATCCATGAAGGATAGTCTTTGGTGGCCTTTGGTTGCGTTGACCAGTTGGTCAATGTTTGGCAGTGGATAGCTGTATTTGGGGCATGCTTTGTTGAGATTTCTAAAGTCGATGCAAATGCATACGCCTCCGTTCTTCTTAGGAACACTGGCCATGTTGGATATCCACGTGGGGTATTTGACTTCTCGTATGAATCCAGCTGTAAGGAGATTTTGCAACTCTTTTTTTACCCCTTCATGGTAGATGTCCGCCACTTTACATATGCGTTGCTTGAACGGTGGTATTTCCGGTCTGAGCTGAAGGTGGTGTGAGACAAAATTTGGATCAATTCCTGGCATGTCCTCCATTGACCATGCAAAGACGTCCGTGTACTCTCTTAGTAACCTTTGTAGTTGCACCTCCTCTTCCTCTTCAAGTAAAGTTCCGATGTTGAGCATCTTTGGTTCTGCCTCCGTCCCGATGTTGATTTTCTTCGTTGGTTCCACCGGTGAGCATATTTTTTGTTGAGTTCGTTGAGGAGTGCTTTTCTGTAATTGTCATTTGGCGGATACATCTGCGCCTGTAGTAGCGGAGGTACTTGTATCCGGTACTGAGACGGATTTGGGTATTAAGGAGGCTCCGTCCTGTACTTCCTTGATGTTTTCCTTGCGTCTTTTTCTTTCGTGTTGTTGAGCAGCATTTATTCATCGTTGAGTCTGATTTCCGCTAGATTGCATAGCCTTGCGTCTTGCTAGTCACCTTTGATTTCCATTTCACCCATAGGTGTGGGAAAGCGTAGGTATTGGTGATATGTCGAAGTTGTTCCTCGCAATCTATGGACCTATAGCCTGCCCATGATGACATTGTAGGGAGAAGGTGCTTCCACTACGCAGAACCGTGTATTGGTTACTAAAGATCCTGCATGTACCTGCAAGATAATTTCTCCTTTTGGTATAGAGACTGCTCCATTGAAACCGTATATTGTGCAAGTGGAAGAATCCATTTTCTCCGCTGTCAAACCCATGCGTAGGTAGGGTTCGTAAAATAACACATTTAACGAACTTCCCCCATCAACGAGGACCTTCGTAACATTCCATCAGTGTATTGGAAGAGTGATTACTAATGGATCATTGTGCATTTCAACCTCCTGGTTGACGTCCTTTGTTGAGAAAGTTAATGGTGTGGCCATCCATTGCTCCAAAGTGCTAGTAGGTGGTCCATTTAGCTTGAACACCTCATGGGATTCTATCTTCTTTCTATTTCGAGCTAACTCGAGGATATTTTCGAGCATTTCTTCTTGGCCTCCGTTAGAGAAGGTGTTCATGTTAATGTATTTGCCATCCTGAGGTAGTTCTACCCTTTTCTTTGGGGTCTCCTTAGTTTCGCTGGTTGTAGCTGTACGTACTCCATGAATTTTCCTTCGTCGATGAATCTTTGGATCACACTGCGTAAGTGGTAGCGCGTATCAGTTGTATTCCCATAGTATTGGTGGTATGCACGATACTCCTTGGCCTCCTTCGTTTTTTCTGGTTGCTTTCCCTTAGTATTAGGGTAAGGAAAGCCTGGCTTTGCTCCTTCCTTGCTTAGGATGGGAGAGAAAGTTGTATTTAACTTTGTGTAGATTTTATCCATAAATTCTTCTCTTCCTTTGCCTCTTTTTCCGTCTCCGTATTTGGATCCTTTGTATCGAGAGCTAGTTCTGCCCCCGGCTTCATTTTGTCGCTTAGGTATCTCCGGGGTTGGTTCCAGAGAGTTGGTTCGCTGCGGAGCTGTTGTCGTCTTTGCTTGTGCCCTGGGGTTAGAGCTGGAAAACAAGCCAAAACCCGCGGGTTTATCCGGCCCGGCCCGTAAAAAACCCGCACCCGGCTCGGCTGGTGTCTAAACAAGCCGGGTTAGTGTTGGAGAAATGCCAGCTTGTGGGAAAACGGGTTAACCCGTCCCGGCCCGCAAAACCGCGGGTACAACCCGTAAACCATTGTGTATCATATATAAACAACGTTACCATCTGATAACCCTAAAAAACTAAAATGTTCAACCTTCTTCTTTTTCTCTCACAGCTGCGGCCATTAATCCAATACAGAGAACCACCACTATCAATAAATTCACCATTTCTTTCTCCTCCTCCTTCTTCTAATCATCTTCTTCTCTCCATACAGAGTACAAACAAACAAAGTTATGCTTTTTATTTCAGAGTTAGGGTTAGCGGATCAATTCGTGAAGAACTCGGGGGAGAATTGAGAAGATGAAGCCGTTCTGAGTAGAAATCGAGAGTTTATGAAGAATTACTTGATGGGTTTAATCCTGAGTTAGGATATGGATTAGAGATTGTTGCTTGTGGATGAGAGCAGATCGAGAAGACGTCTAGGGATCAGGGTGGATTCAGTTTCTGGAATCAGATGAAGATTGAGTAAAAGGGGTTTGTCGATGGGGGTCTGAAATTAGGGTTTTTGTTATTTGATTTAGTTAGGGTTTAAACTGGTTTGAGGTGTAGGTGACACAAAAGCTACTGAAGAGGTGGAAATGGATCTGAATTGAAGGTGGAGGAAATCAGTTAAATTAATTGAAAAAAGGAAAGCTACAAATGAATGGGGTTAGGTGCAGATATCTAGTTCAGTGATTAATCGAATGGATCAATGGAAGATTTCAAGTAGCCTAATCCAAGCAGCTGGTGTTAATGGAGGAAATCGGTGAAGAACCGGAGGCTAATTTCTATTACAGAAACAACAGTTGAAATTGGGGATTTCGGGTTTTGGTTTTGGTCTAAATTGTTGTTGATTGTGTTCGATGGATGGAGTAGCTATATGTAATGATTTTGGGGGATTGAATTGTGGCAACTGTGGTTTCTTGATGTTGTTTGAGAAAGTGCATACTTAGATGTATGTTAAGACAGGGTTGTGAAGATGAAGAATTGAAGATGCAGATGTAGCTCATGATTTTTTGTGTTGAGTGGATCTGTATTTGATTTTTGTGTTGAAATTGAATGGATCCTTATTTTATTTTTGTGTTGAATAGATATTTAAGATGCTCAAAGCTTAAACGAGACCACAAATTAACTTAATTAGGTTTTAGATTAATATTAATTAAACAAGCCGGGTAACCCGTAAGCCCACAGGTTTTACCCGCTACGGGTGTGGGTTGATGAAATGACGACCCGTGAAGAATATCAACCCGCAAGCTTGGACCCGTGTTAACCCGAACCCGTGTAACCCGTAACAAGCCAGCCCCGGCCCGCCCGTTTGCCAGCTCTACCTGGGGTTGTCCTTCTGGATTTCTTCGAGTCTGATATAACGATCTTGGACAACCCTGAGCTCGCCTTCGGAATCGAGGGCTCTGTTGTGAAGCTCCACGAAGATGGCTGAGGTTTTATCAAGTCCATACTTATATCAGTTAATGCTAATTTCTGGATTGACTTTGCTGATTGCTTGGCACGTCTTTTGCCACCTGTCTGTGTACTGCATCAATGTCTCCCGGGGTCCGATAGCTGAAGCAAATAACCTATCTAACTCTGCCTTTGTTGATTTGTTATACATGTATGTCTCCAAAAACACCGTAGACAATTGCTCTAAGGAGTCAATTGAGTTTGTGGTAAGTTGTCATACCAGGCTAGTGCTGATCCCGTCAAGCTTGCAGGGAAGTACCTACAGAGTACTACCTCATATCTTTCCCAATGGGCAAGGACACGAGTGTAATACCGTAGGTGGGCTGCGGGATCTGAGGTACCGTTGTATGCTTGGAACGTAGGTACCAGGCATTTCGGAAGGATGGGTTCCCTTAAAATGCAAAAAGATGGTGGGGACGTGGTTGCTTCTTGGATCACTTCTTCTAGTCTTGCACTTGCGTGGCCAGTTTTTAGGCCTTGTATCTCCTTCCGTATTTTCTCCATTTGCTCCATAACCATGTTCACATTGTGAGAATCTTTGGAAAATGCTTCGTCGTAGTAGGATTGAGAGGGCTTGTATGTCGAGTCCATCTCATCTGGATAGTGGTGCGCTCTCCTGGTTCCCTTAGGTTAATTGACCTTTGGTGGGTTGAGATCCACCCTTCGTCTTTCTGTGATAGCTTTCTTTTATCACGCCTCTTTGGTGGAGGGTGAGTTTGGGAACCTTCGATCTGTATGTCTAGCATACCTTTGAGGTTCTGGTTCTCTTGGGACATTTCGTGTATTGCATCCTTGTTCTCCTTGTTACGGAGTAACACACCTGCTATTTGTGCCTCCATTTGATCTTCGTTGTGGGATCCACCTCCTTGAGGGGTGATGTCAGCTGGATCTTCAGAGTTTTCCATTCCTTCATCTATGATCGGCGCGTCTGGATCTTTCTGGATTGGGGTTAGGTTTTCCAACCCTCGTCCCGTATGAGCTAAGCTTTTCGGTAACCCTGAGTTGGCCGCAGGTAGCTTTGTAGTGGTAGGATGCTCCGGTAACAGCGTGCCGTAAAGTGGTTGAGATCCCGATGTTTTCCCCATCCCTTCAGTCGGAATAGGTGATTTGTTAGAAATTGTTCTTTTTGCTATTTCGCTTTGTCCGTCCTCTGCTTCATTCCTTTGATTTGCTTGAGACAGCTTTTGGGATCTTCCTATGGTGATTGCTGGTCGTGAGCTTGTTGGTACGTCATTTGGTTTCTGCATGCCTTCGGCTTTTGTTATCCTGCGGTCACAGAAAAAGCGAAGAAATCTGCTACTTGGGTACCTTCGTTAAAAGTAGCAATTAATATTCTGACACAGAAGACGGCTAAGCAGCTTTTTTAGAAAAATAACTGAAATAATGTCTTTGAAAGACAGGTATTAAATTTTTATGACACCCTTGGAAAAGAAAACCTTAGACGTTGAAACCCAATAAAAAAAGGTGTCAGATCTCGTGAAAAACAAGGTTATGCTTTAGAAGATCTTTCTTCCTTCAAATCTCACTGAGATTCCTCTGTCAGTCAAAGGTTCTCATATCTGAAATATGCTTTGTTAAAAAAGGGTTGTTTTAGTATAAAATAAATATTTTGGCGTTTTGTGAGCACGCTTTTTTGTGAAATTTTTGTAGATCTGTAACAAGATACGTTTTTAGAGGCTATGAACTCAAAAAACATACACACATGACGGATGAACAAATCGCTAGAGAGTGAGATTCGTCGTTAAAGAGAACAGATCCCTTCGTTACAGAAGATATGTAAGTTAAAGGTAAAACTATGTCTAAACTCAATATCGTGAGCCAAACACGGTGGGCGCCAAACTGTGACTACTCGTTTTACCGTACTCTATGTAATATATACAGCTCAGAGAATATGATGCTAAGTAGTATCGATACCTCTGTTGAACTGTTAATGCTAAGTAATAAAATATATTCAAGATCACAATAATAACGAAGAACACAAATATAATGTAAAAGCTTCTAAGTTATCATGAGACACAAGAGATTACGTGGTTCGACATTTGTCTACGTCCACGGGGTAATGAGTGATTGTTTTGTATTAAGTTGTGGTGGTTACAAGAGATCTTAATTGCTTCCCAAAGCAATAGAGAAAACTCAAGTTGAAGTAAATATTTAAGTTCTAAACATTAAAGAGGTATAAGCTTAAGACTAGATCTTTTCTCCTAGATATTGAATGCCCTTAGCAATGTAGTTAATATCGGATATCGGTTTATCTCGTCCAGGACCGATACATTGGCACGAATTTAAATCGAAGATATTATCATTCAAATATCGGTATAATATCGGTTCCAAGTTTAGAGACTATAATTTTATAGCTACCATCAATTTTATCAAAAACACAAGAGTAACTTCAATAAATTTAAAGTTTACTACCTAAAATGATAAATAAACAAGATCAAACTAGAAATAGGAGAGTAAATTCAACAACTTTAAAGTTTACTGCCTAAAATGGTAATTAAACAAGTACAAAGTTCAAATTAGAAACAAAAGAGTAACTTCAACAACTTTAAATTTTACTACCTAAAATGGTAATTAAACAAGGATATTACAATCTTATTCAAAATCATACGAGCCACTATAGATATCATCATCTTCAGTAACTCGATTAACTCCATCAAGTAGTCCATAATCAGTTTCTAACATCAATTGATCAGTATCATATCCATCATACTCAGAGTCAGTTGGATAAGTAGACTTAATTTGAGAGATACATGCACCTATACTACCAACTGGTCTACTTTCTTCACCAAGAATATCTTGCAAATCATCCAAAGTTCCATCAATAATATCTTGAAATATCCCCGATATACCGGCCGATACGGCCGATATTGACTACATTGGACGATATTACCGCCAAGATATCGTATCACCGATACAATGATTATCCTACCTCTCCAAGGCCGATATCTGAAATATCCCCGATATATCGGCCGATATTGACTACACTAGACCTTAGTTTGTTGGTGAGGCTTGGTATTTATAGACCCTTCTGCTCCAGGTATCTCTTTGCTGCCTCTGGGTCCATCATCTGCTGATATACCTTTCGTACCAATGGTACCTTCGTCTACCGCGTACCTTCTCCAGTCGTATTCCTCCACCTCAGATGGCCCACGTTCCTTCGGGAACTACCCAACCTTAGTACAGATTGTTCCTTCGCTCACCGCTAGCTTCTGCCAATCGGGTTTTTCCACGCCTTCTCTATCCACGTGCCTTGGTTCATGCGTGTAGATAAGAGATTTGTGCATTTAATGCTGATTAGATGCGTCATCTACCTATGTCCCTTCGCCAGCTGCCTCTTTGTAGACTAAGCTTTTACTCTTCTCATCTTAACCGTTTAGGCCTTCTTTCTTAGGATGAGATAAAGTAGATCTGCGGAGGTATTCTTTGCTACTTAGGCTTATCTGTCTAATGAAGGCTGCACAATTGAATTTGTATGCGGCCTAAGATCGTGACACGTGCTCCACAGAATATTGGTATTCACATGATCAATTAAATTCATCACTTTTTGTGGTTAATTTGGTTGTATATTTCCGATTAGATTAATTATGGGTTCTCCTGTGATTAATCTAATTCAGTATTTTTGGATTCAAATTCATATTCGTATGTGATTTTTTATGTCCAAAGAAATCCTTCTTTTCTTTTGAAATTAAGGTCGCTCTTGTTGTTCTTTCGGAATGAAATTTTATGGGGGAGAGTTCTTAATTGAACTTGTGCTTCATTGCAAAATCTTTGTGGGGAGTGCGGCTGTGGAATATTATAGGGGTTATCTTGTAACTTAATAAACTCTTTGATTAAAGCATTTAGCTTCGCTTTATGATTGCATCTAAACAAGTTGATATATGCTTTCTTTTGGACATGAAATGTCTCTTTTGGAAATTTCATTAGGATCCCTTTTCGTACCTTTGCCAATTTTATTGACAAAAAGGGGGAGAATTAATATGTAGTTCACACTACAAATACATATGGTTTTCGGATCATTATGTAAGGGGGGTAGTTTCCGTGTGAGATGGAGTATTGACTAAGGGGGAATTATACATATCACCATAGTATTATTGTTGAAGTTGTGATACAATTGAACTTTGATGCTTCATAATGATACCATGACACCGTATAACAATGATTGAGAATATTTGTTTTCTCATTGTTATAGCTACGGATTTTCAACAACGATGATGCTGAACTTACAACCTTTGGGATCATTGGAGTACTTGGAAGTGACGAAGATTTCGAGTAATGAAGATTAGGCATGTGGAATAGGAGCTACAAAAGTTTATTTATTTATTTTTGCATTTCATATGTATTGATAGTTTTGTCACTAAAATTGACAAAGGTGGAGATTGTTAGAGAACTGCTCGGTCGAACTCGCATGCGTTGCTATCTCAAGCATGTTTGTCAATGTTAGTGATAAAAAATATAAGACTTCATTTCTAGTCTACTATAGCTAAGTCTCGGACTAGGATAGAAAGTGTAGTTGAGCTCAAGAACTCCATGACGATCATCATACAAGGCAAAGGACTATCCAATGAACTGGTGGAACTTCATCGACAAAAAGGTATATGGAGACTTGAACTTATCTATCACTCAAAAGTCTATCTACTCTATCTCCTATCTTGAGACAAAAGTTGTTTTTCTTTATAGACTTTGATTATACACATTTGATATTTCGAGTCGAGTTTATCTCGCCTATCTATTTCTCGAAATATGTGTTCGTAAGATTTCGCTTTGGCCAAGTTCATCTTTACCTAGTGATGAAAGTCATGTTATGTTTCAATCAATTTGAAAATGGCTTTGACGAAAAATGGTTTGTGAATAACAACTATATAACGTCCTCTAAGAATGTTTCAATGATTGAAATGAGAGTTTAGATTATATAACCATTGTTGGATATAAGCATTGTGTGGAAACACATATATGTATAAGTCCTTATTCCTTGAACCAAAGTATGCGTACTTTGTTGATCAGGAAAACTGGAACAAGAGCCGCCAACCCAGTCCGTGAAATCAGTCCGCCAACCCAGTCCGTGAACTGGCAAAGGTTCTCATCCCGAGAATATCTGCTGGAGTTTGTGAACTCCTTCCGGGAACTTAAGTTCGTGAACTAAGTCCGCGAACTTGAGTTGAAGATGATTATTTGTGAACTTATATTTATATTAACTAAGGAATGCAAATTGCAAACCGTGTCTATAAAGTTCATGAATTGATTCGAGTGAATCAAATCATTTTTGCTTCGATTGCGTCTTGTGTAGTTATATAAGATTTATACAATTGAACAACTTTATAACTAGTTCATTTGAGTCATTTGAACTAGTTATGGTGAAGAAGAATATGGTAATATGTGTTTGAGGGTGAAAACAGTTTCTGCTGATTTTGGTAATTTCGAGTGTGTGGGTGAGAAACGAGTCTAAACCCTAAACAATGTACTGCAAGAGAGTACTTTGATTCGAGAGATCAATCTGTACAAATCCGGCCTAAACCAAGAAATGGTCGTTCCAGACTTGCTTCGGTCACAAAGTGAAGGAGAATGGTTGGTCTAGAGAGGGAAGCGAAGAGAGTGTTGATACCAGGATAGTTGATTCGGGAAGAGTAGTTGTTTGACGACTTGTATCAGAAAGTGGAAAGCTAACAGATGGGAAAGCTAACAAGTGATTTCTGAGTGTTGTATTCTCCTGACCAGAACTTGTTTTTTGGTGGAAATAGATGAGACTATTTATACAAGTCGCAACGAAACGTACCCTGGTCTCGTAAGAAGTGGAAACGGTTGAGTAAATGGAAGAAAGCGGTAATGGGTAACGCCTGTAATTGATGTTTCCATAATGAAGGAAACGTTTCACCATTAATTCTTGTATTTACTAACCGCCCCACTCTTATGACACTTTCTTGTAACGGGCGTAGTGTACGCCGCATGCTGTAAACCTTCAGACCAATACCCTGATGAGCATCCCCCTGTTTGTCACATGTTTCGATGTCTCGAGTGTTTTGTGTAGCATGTTGCTATTGTTTGGAAAGTTGAGATTGGGAGGCCTTCCGGATCGTTGGTGACCTTCGACGGTCGAGATTTTGCATCTTGAGAGGAAGGTTAGCCGTTGATTGTGGTTACCTTCTGTTGGTAGCCAGTGGCGTGGCCACGGTGGTGGCATGGCTTGCGCATGCTCTTGGCGTGGCTAATTAGGGTTTGGTGTCGTGACCATAGAATTGGAATATCTAAGTGTGATATGTGTCCAAAGAGTTAGCATCGTAGCCAAAGGTTTCCACAAGTCGTTTGGTGGCAAGTTTGTACGGCTAAGATCTGCATCTCAGGAGGAAGGATAGCCGTTGATTGTTGCAACCTTCTGTTTGGCAGCTAGCGGCATGGAGGCATGGCTTTGGCGTGGCCAAATTAGGGATTTGGAACCATGGACAAGAGTTGGCACCGTATCCAAGAGATTGCCACAAGTCGTTTGGTGGAAAGTTTGTACGGCTGAGATATGCATCTCAGAAGGAAGGCATCCGTTGATTGTTGCAACCTTCCATTTGGAAGCCAGCAGCATGGAGGCATCGCTGGCATGGCTTTGGCGTGGACAAATTAGGGATTTGGCACCGTGGAAAAATTAGGATTTTGGCACCGTGGCCAAGAGTTGGGACCGTAGCCAAGAGATTGCCATAAGTCGTTTGGTGGCAAGTTTGTACGGCTAAGATCTGCATCTCAGGGGGAAGGATAGCCGTTGATTATTGGAACCTTCCATTTAGCATCCAGCGGCATGGCCAGCATGGCTTTGGCGTGGCCAGATTAGGGCTTTGGCACCATGGCCAAGAGTTGGCACCGTATCCAAGAAATTTCCACAAGTCGTTTGGTGGCAAGTTTGTACGGCTGAGATATGCATCTCAGGAGGAAGGAAAGTCGTTGATTGTTTCAACCTTCCGTTTGGAAGCCAGGGGCATGGAGGCATGGCCGGCATGTCTTTGGCGTGGCCAAATTAGGTCTTTGGCACCGTGGCCAAGAGGTGGCACCGTAGCCAAAAGATTTCCACAAGTCGTTTGGTGGCAAGTTTGTATGGCTGAGATCTGCATCTCAGGAGGAAGAACAACCGTTGATTTTTGCAACCTTCCGTTTGGCAGCCAACGGCATGGAGGAATGGCCTGCATGGCTTTGGCATGGTTTAGGCGCGACCAAGCTAGGATTTTGGCATAGTATTAGGCGCGGAAAAAATTAGGGCTTGGAATTGGGCCAAAAGTTGCCACGCGTTTGGTGGCGAACTTGGACGGCTGAGATTTGCATCTCAGAGGGAAGGGTGGTCGTTGATTGTTGCAACCCTTCGTTTGGCATCCAGCGGCATGGAGGCATGGCCGGCATGGCTTTGGTGCGGAGGTGTGGCTGGCATGGCATGCCATTGTAACGATGGTGCGGCTGGCATGGTCGGCATGCCTTTGGCGCGGAGATGTGGCTGGCATGGCAGGCCATTGGCACGGTGGTGCGACTGGCATGGTTGGCATTCCTTTGGCGCGGAGATGTGGCTGGCATGCCATGCCATTGGCACGGTGGTGCGGCTGGCATGGTTGGCATGGCTTTGGCGCAGAGATGTGGCTGACATGGCATGCCATTAGGACGGTGGTGCGGCTTGCATGGTCGGCATTCCTTTAGCGCGGAGATGTGGCTGGCATGGCATGCCATTGGCACGTTTGGCTACCATGCGTGGTTGGCATGTGTGGAGATGATGCCAGTCAGTATCGAGGGCTCTACCGTGGAGCACGGCATATACATAAAAAGGGTACCCAGGTAATTTTACGCAGACATGTTGAACGGTTCAATAAATGTGCTATTGGCGACATTATTACTCAAGCATGACGTCACGGTTTGACTAAGGTTTTACGATTTTAACCCTAAGCTAAAAACCACCATCAACATTAAGTACCCTACTTAGCTCGAACCAGGGGCTTTGTTGCGAGGTAAGCATAAGATGGTGACAGACAAGGACAAAATCGAAAATGAAAGTCATGAAGAGATGGTAGGGAAGACCCGTCTAACCTTTTTCGGGAGGTAAGGAAAATTCGTGATTCTTGTGTTGGCGGCTTTGCGTAAATTCGGCTCGGCCATGCTATGTTGGCGTCATTGATGTGTCTTTGGCTACTAGTCGACAGAGGCGTCATTGCAATTTGGTCCGTGAGATAGTGCTATGGTTATCCATAGAAAGGTGAACAGTGCTGCTAGCTAGGGCGCGGAGTGGCAGAAATGGTCGCTGGCTGGGACGCAGGAAGTTGGCGTCAGCTTGGATTAGAGCCACTGACATGGTGTGGCTTGGAATGGAGTCGTTGGCATGGTGCGGCTTGGAATGGAGCCGCTGGCAGTGTGCGTCTTGGAATGGATCCGCTGGCAGTGTGCAGCTTGGAATGGAGCCGCTGGCATGGTGCGGCTTGGAATGGAGCCGCTGGCGCTGGATACTGTCTTCGGTCCGCGGAATTGTGGAAAATGGTTTCAGAAATTCGGCTACCAAACGGTGGTGATGGGGCTGGAACTTCGGCTACCAAACGGTGGTGACGGCGCCTGGCAAGTTTGTCTAAATTAGGGTTTGGCATGCCGAAACCCTAATTAGCGCCTCTTACTAAAATCGTTGTAGAATTCTCGTACGAACTCGGATTTTGACAGTCCGCCCCTCCATTTCGATCGGAAAAGAATTTCCTACTTCTTCGCATGGTAATTTTAGGTTTCGAGCCTGTTTAGGAGGTGAAAACAGTCCGACAGTAAAACTAAGGGAGAATTCAGGAGGGATGTTGCGGGCCCGTGGAACGATGACAACTGGCTTCAGTTCCGTGGAAGGATGACGAATGGCTTCAGTTTCGTGGAATGGTGGAGTCTAGCTTCAGTTCCGTGGAAGGATGACGACTAGCTTCAGTTCTGTGGAAGGGTGACGACTGGCTTCAGTTTCGTGGAATGGTGGAGACTGGTTTCAGTTCCATGGAAGGATGACGACTGGCTTCAGTTCCGTGGAAGGGTGACGATCGGCTTCAGTTCCGTGGAATGGTGGAGACTAGATTCAGTTCCGTGGAAGGATGACGACTGGCTTCAGTTTCGTGGAAGGGTGACGACTGGCTTCAGTTCCGTGGAATGATGTCAACTTTGTCTAAATTAGGGTTTGTCATGTCGAAACCCTAATTAGCACACCTTACTAGAATCGTTGTAGAATTCTCTTACGAAATTTTGACGGTCCTCCCCTCCGTTTCGATTGGAAAAGAATTTCCTATCTCCCCACGCGGGAATATTTAGGTTTTGAACTCGTTCAAGAGGTGAAAACATCCCGACAGTAAAACTCAGGAAGAAATCAGTAGGGATGTTACATGCCCGAGGTGGCATAGTCACGCCCAGTCATCTATTCCCGTTCATGGAGCAAGAAGGAATCTTTATTCTGTTCAAACTCTAGAAACTCCGTTTGCATGAAAAGAGGTATCGACCCTCTTCTGTTTTCTGTTGCTCGTCTGGATCCGTGCTTTCGTCTGCAGTGTCTCTCCAGTGGATTCCAAAATTTACCAAACTCCATTGCATTCTTGGGATGGATGGATGAAATATATGCACGACAACGATCATGTCAGGGATAACCTTGGAGATTGTGGTTGCGATGTCGGTCCATCCTTGACTTTAGGTTGTTCAGTGTCTGGACCTTATGAACACGATGATGATATGTTTTGGATGATTGTATGGTAGAAATATTCCGAATCCACGGGATGAAATAGATGAGTTGGGAGAAATTCTGTTGCCGATGTACTGCTATCAAGTCTTCAAGGACTTTGTTCCAAGAGACATCCTTCGAACCAGCTTCTGAATCTTGGACTATCGTATGGAAGGGGATGCGGTGAGCAGTCCCCAGTTATATTTCTATTAGATCCGATGGCATGGCCGAATATGTGAATGTATCTTTGTGGCGTGCTTTTGGAGTCTTCGATGCATATGTACGGCTTCATGTTGAGAAATTCCTCGGCTCGTAAAACTTCGGCAGTGATGATGTTGAAATCATAAATAACCAAGTTGAGGGGGGTGAAAGCGTCTCATGCTGGTAGTACCCATTGTAGCATACTTTCATTGTATCGCCTTGAATCCATGTCCACGGGATTTTATACAAGCTTATTGTACTCTTCTAGATATGACATTGGGATGCTCAGGATCTCACATGGACGAAATATTCTGGATAGAGAAGAGGTAGATATGAGAGAGTTATGTTGTTTATAGTGGCTCCCTCTGTTTCTTCAAGAAAATGTTTCAGCCGCGTTTCTGGAGTTATCTCATGAGTCTTTAATGATCGTCGGGATGGACTGCGATGAGCAGTCCCTGTCACATTTTTCTTTAGTTTCTGAAGATATTTTCCTCTGAGCAGGCTTGGGATCCACCGCGGCCTCGTAAAGTGTTGAAGGCATCTTCTAGACAGAGGGGTGATGATATTCTTGCGCTACACCCTTGAAGGGTAGATGACCTTGTTGTGGCTATGGCCTTTTGGTTGACTGTGTCTTCTGAGCTTTGAGAGTGAATGGATTCCGTGTAGATCTTTGTAGTGATTGCTGCTGCGGTGGATCTCTGGCTGGTATCGGAAAATTAGCAGCAACAGTTCTTGGTAGCAGATGTAATCAGAAGAGACTACATTATCGTGGAACAAAGTAGTTTGGCTGGAATTGTATGGGCATCCATGGAAGTAAAAGGATGCGTAAGCGAGAAAACTATCCATGATCACGAGTTTTTGCGGGATGGATCAAAAGGTGGCCATGACTACGAAGATTAGCTGGATGCGATCATGATCCTTGACATGGGAAATGTGGTGGCACGAATCTTTGCATGAAGGAGTGGAGGCCACGATACGATCTTTGGCAGGAGGGAGCAGCGTTGAAGCATAGCGGCTCCCGGAGAGATCATTGAAGCGGGGCCGCTGCTGGAGGAAGTTGAAGTGGAGCCGATGCTAGAGGACGTTAAAGCGGAGCGGATTCTGGAGAGAACGTTGAAGCGTAGCGGCTACGTCAATCAGCGTGCTGTCAAACAGGACACTCTTCAAGCAAACAGTGGTTAGGAGTCCCTAGTTCCATCTATCAATCGTGATTTCCAGGAGAGGTTGGGGTTTGAGAACGGCTTCCCTGGATGGAAACAAATGCTTTCCTGATGAAGTGTGGTTGAGGGATACAAATATGTCTTGACGCTACACCTTGGAGAAACATAGAATCTCACATAAATGTTTCATCATAGACTGCATGATTTTGTGGGAGAAGTCCCCAGAAACCATGCAGCTCCTGACGGGAAGAGGGTCTCTGTGAACTCAGGAGGATTGTTGATTTCCTTTGCCTCGATTTTGGAAAAGTCGTTCCTGATCTTTACGTGTGACGAAATTTGATTGTCGATTCCCTTCTACCGGGCATTCAAGAGCAAAGCGAGCCTCTTCATCTATAAACGCACGTACTGCTGAAGTGCCTGGACGGATGTTAAAAGTATTCCTTGTCAGCTCCCTCTTGGGCTGACGTGACTCTTATGGTGGTCGCTCCGTCAGTGTCTTGAGGAAATAGGTATCTCTTTCTGAGTTATAGACACGTCTGTCTGAGCCTTACGAGAACCTTTTGTCTTTCCATCAAATCATCAGTGGTAAAAGGAAGTCGGCTTCTTCCGTCTCCTCCAGTATCTTGCCCTGATGGTGGAGTAGCAGCGGCTCTGGTGACGGTTGGAGCTGTCATACTTGAAGAAACGTTGGGGTGGCGGAAGCGGCTCTGGTTCTGGTGATCGTAGGTGTATCATGCAGAGATGGCGCGGTTTTGATCACGGAGTCCTGGATCTATGGCATTGTTTTGAAGGGTGAGGATGACGCTACTTTGGTTGGTTGTGGAGTGGAGAAGATGGCGCTGGACTTTGGATGGCTTTGGAGAGAAAATATGGCGCTGGAAGGGTGAAAGTTGTTAGCGCTGGAAAGGATGCAAGATGCTGGTGCTGGAAAGATGCAAGTTGTTACCGCTGTAAGGATGCAAGCTGCTGGCGCTGGAAAGGATGCAAGCTGCTAGCACTGGAAGGATGCAAGCTGCTGGCGCTGGAAGGATGCAAGCTGCTGGCGCTGGAAGGATGCAAGCTGCTGGAGATGGAAATATGCAAGCTACTGGCGATGGAAAGATGCAAGTTGTTAGCGCTGGAAGGATGTAAGATGTTGGCGCTAGCTAGGTGCGGAGGGGACGCGGAGATGTTGCCAGCTAGGATACGGAGATGGTGTCGGCTGAAGCGTGGAGATGGCACTGGCGTTCTCTTGGTGCTAGCTTGGACACGGCCTGTTGGCGCCATGGAGTGTTGCTAGTGGGCCCGGTTGCCTCTTCCCATGTGTAACCAAAAATAGGAAACCTTCCTCCATTCGAGCTCCAAAAACATCATGCCTATAAAAGGCGCTACCCATCTTCTTTATCCCATATCATCCGTCTTATTTCCTCGTCTTGGAGCTAGTAGCAACACAACGAGCATACTCCAGGTATAGATTCCAGCGTTCCTCCTTTAGCTTGTTCTTCCATCTTGGTGCAAAATCTAGCCATAGGCATGTACGCCGTAGTTTTATGGGTGACGCCGTCCTGACCGCGATAAGTCCCCAGTCACTCCTCGTCGTGTGATAACTGATAACTAAGACATTGATTCCCGAGCAGATTGTTTGCTTCCACCATCTTGAGATCGGAATTGAAAGGTGAAATTGGAAATTGGAAATCGATATTGCAACCGAGAGATTGATCTCCCACTGTGGCCTCCAATTGATTGAGGGTGAAAACAGTTTCTACTGATTTTGGTAATTTCGAGTGTGTGGGTGAGAAATGAGTGTAAACCCTAAACAATGTAATGTAAGGGAGTACTTTGATTCGAGAGATCAATCTGTATAAATCCGGCCTAAACCAAAAAATGGCCGTTCCAGACTTGCTTCGGTCACAAAGTGAAGGAGAAGGGTTGGTCTAGGGAGGGAAGCGAAGAGAGTGTTGAGACCAAAATAGTTGATTCGGGAACGTAGTTGTTTGACGACTTGAATCAGAAAGTGGAAAGCTAACAGATGGGAAAGCTAACAAGTGATTTCTGAGTGTTGTATTCTCCTGACCAAAAATTGTTTTTTGGTGGAAATAGGTGAGACCTATTTATACAATTCGCAACGAAACGTACCCTGGTCTCGTAAGAAGTGGAAACGGTTGAGTAAATGGAAGAAAGCGGTAATGGGTAACGCCTGGAATTGATGTTTCCATAATGAAGGAAACGTTTCACCATTAATTCTTGTATTTAATAACCGCCTCAATCTTATGACACTTTCTTGTGACGGGCGTAGTGTATGCCGCACGCTGTAAACCGCCAGACCAATACCCTGATGAGCATCCCCCGGTTTATGACATGTTTTGATGTCTCAAGTGTTTTGTGTAGCATGTTTCTATTGTTTGGAAAGTTGAGCTTAGGAGGCTTGCCGGCTCGGTGATGACCTTCGACGGTCGAGATTTTGCATCTTGAGAGGAAAGTTAGCCGTTGATTGTGGTTACCTTCCGTTGGTAGCCAGTGGCGTGGAAACGGTGCTGGCATGGCTTGAGCATGCTCTTGGCGTGGCTAATTAGGGTTTGGTGTCGTGACCATATAATTGGCATAGCTAAGTGTGCGTCTTTGCCAAAGAGTTGGAAGCGTAGCCAAAGGTTGCCACAAGTCGTTTGGTGGCAAGTTTGTACGACTAAGATCTGCATCTCAGGAGGAAGGATAGCCATGTTGCAACCTTCTGTTTGGAAGCCAGCGGCATGGCCGGCATGGCTTTGGCGTGGCCAAATTAGGGCTTTGGCACTGTGGCCAAGAGTTGGCACCGTAGCCAAGAGATTTCCACAAGTCGTTTGGTGGCAAGTTTGTACGGCTGAGATCTGCATCTCAGGAGGAAGGACATCCGTTGATTGTTGCAACCTTCTGTTTGGCAGCCAGCAACATGGAGGCATGGCTGACGTGGCCAAATTAGGGCTTTGGAACCGTGGCCAAGAGTTGGCACCGTAGCCAAGAGATTGCCACAAGTCGTTTGGTGGCAAGTCTGTACGGCTAAGATCTGCATTACAGGGGGAATGATAGCCGTTGATTGATGCAACCTTCCGTTTAGCAGCCAGCGGCATGGAGGCATGGTCGGCATGGCTTTGGCGTGGCCAAATTAGGGCTTTGGCACCGTGGCCAAGAGTTGGCACCGTAGACAAGAGATTGCCACAAGTCGTTTGGTGGAAAGTTTGTACGGCTGAGATCTGCATCTCAGGAGGAAGGACAGCCGTTGATTGTTGCAACCTTCCGTTTGGCATCCAGCGACATGGAGGCATGGACGGCATGGCTTTGGCGTGGCCAAATTAGGGCTTTGGCACCATGGCCAAGAGTTGGCACCGCAACCAAGATATTGACATAAGTCGTTTGGTGGCAAGCTTGTATGGCTGAGATCTGCATCTAAGGAGGAAGGACAGACGTTGATTGTTGCAACCTTCCGTTTGGTAGCCAGCGATATGGAGGCATGGCCGACATGGATTTTGCATGGTTTAGGCTCGGCCAAGCTAGGATTTTGGCATAGTTTTAGGCGCGGCCAAAATTAGGGTTTTGGGATAGTTCAGGCACGACCAAAATTAGGGCTTAGCATTAGGCCAAAAGTTTCCACGCGTTTGGTGGCGAACTTGGACGGCTGGGATTTTCATCTCAGAGGGAAGGGTGGCCGTTGATTGTTGCAACCTTCGTTTGGTAGCCAGCGGCATGGAGGCATGGCCGGCATGGCTTTGGTGCGGAGGTATGGTTGGCATGGAATGCCATTGGCACGATGGTACGGCTGGCATGGTCGGCATGCCTTTGGCGCGGAGATGTGGCTGGCATGGCAGGCCATTAGCACGGTGGTGCGGCTGGCATGGTTGGCATGCCTTTAGCGTGGAGATGTAGATGGCATGGCATGCCATTGGCACAGTGGTGCGGCTGGCATGGTTGGCATGTCTTCGGCGCAGAGATGTGGCTGGCATGGCATACCATTGGCACGGTGGTGCGGCTGGCATGGTCGTCATGCCTTTAGCGCGGAGATGTGGCTGGCATGGCATGCCATTGGCACGTTTGGCTAGCATGCGTGGCTGGCATGTGTAGTGATGAAACCAGTCAGTACCGAGGGCTCTACCATGGAGCACGGCATATACATAAAAAAGGTACCCCAGTAATTTTACGCAGACATGTTGAGCGGTTCAATAAATGTGCTAGTGGCGACATTATTACTCAAGCATGACATCATTGTTTGACTAAGGTTTTACGATTTTAACCCTAAGCTAAAAACCACCATCAACAATATGAAAGTGCTCATATGGCTAACCATTTGGTTTACTACTGTTGAACCAACAAATGTACATGTTTGGGTACGGTTACACAAACCTAAAATCGTGCATTTCATTTGTGTGTAACAAGCTAAGTTTTCGATCTAACGGTTGAAAGATATTAGCTTGAATCTAATCAGGTTTTCATCTAACGGTGAATATTGAATGCTTTGTTGCTAAGCTAGCATTGATTCCAAACCCTGATTTGAAAGAATATATAAGGGAGAACTCTAGCAACTGGGAAACCTAATCCCAACACCTCCTATGTGATACTAGTTGTATTATCTAGAGTCGATTCTCCTTTAACCTTAGGTTTCTTCTTGTAACCAGGTTAAAGACTTGAAGACTTCATTGGGATTGTGAATCCAAACCGATACTACTTTCTCGTAATTGTGTGATCGGATCTTGTTGATTCTATCGTTTTGAGTACAATCGTAATGATTGGCCTGAGATTAATCTCTCCGATAGGCAAGATATAAAAGTAGTCACAAACATCTTCGTCTCATCGTTTGTGATTCCACAATATCTTCTTTCACCGCGTCGATTAAGATTATTGTGAGGTGATTGATAATACTAGGTTGTTCTTCAGGAATATAAGTCCGGGTTATCAATTGGTTCATGTTCACCTTGATTTATCAAAAGACAGAACAAAAACTTGTAGGTATTTATGTGGGAGACACATTTATCTATTACCGTAGACTTTTCAGTGTGATACATATTTGTTTATTAAAATCTTCGACTTTGGGTCGTAGCAACTCTTAGTTTTGGGTGAGATCATCTAAGGGAATCAAGTGCGTAGTATCCTACTGGGATCAGAGACGTAAGGAGCGCAACTGTACCTTGGATCAGTGTGAGATTGATTAGGGTTCAACTACAGTCCAGACCGAAGTTAGTTTGTAGTAGGCTAGTGTCTGTAGAGGCTTAATACAGTGTGTTCAATCTGGACTAGGTCCCGGGGTTTTTCTACATTTGCGGTTTCCTCGTTAACAAAATTCTGGTGTCTGTGTTATTTCTTTTCCGCATTATATTTTGTTATATAATTAAAATATCACAGATTGTACGTTAGAATCAATCAATTGGAAATCCGACCTTTGGTTGTTGATTGAAATTGATTAATACTTGAACATTGGTATTTGGTACCGTTCAAGTCTTTTCTCTTGTATTCAATTAGACTCACAGACTACTATTTTCTTGAGTAAGAATTGAATCGAGAAAGAGAGATGTAACTCCTTGATATACTTTATTAAGATTGAGTCTAGTTGATTCTCTTTAAAGTATATTGGAGTTAGTCCATACAGATTTTTAATCGAAATATTGGGTGTGGTTGTTGTACCCCTGCTTTTTCAAAGCTAATATCTTTCAACCGTTAGATCGAAACTTAGCTTGTTACACACAAATGAAATGCACGTTTTAGGTTTGTGTAACCGTACCCAAACATGTACATTTAGTTGGTTCAACAGTAGTTAACTAAATGGTTAGCCATATGAGCACTTTCATATCAACCATATTCTTCTTTACCATAACTAGTTCAAATGACTCAAATAAACTAGTTAGAGAGTTGTTCAATTGCTTAGATCTTATAGAAGTATACAAGGCACAACCGAAGCAAAAACGATTTGATTCACTCGAAGATTCATGAACTTTATAGCCACGGTTTGTAAACTTGCATTCCTTAGTTAATATAAGTACAAGTTCACGAATAATCATTTTTAGAAAATTACCAACCTAGGTACGGGGACTAGGTACGCGGACTTAAGTACCCGGAATAAGTTTGTAAATAGTTCACAAACTCCAGCAGATTTTCTCGGGAAGAGAACCTCCGACAGTACGTGGACTGGGTTCGCAGACTCTGTTATTTTATTGGACTAAATGAGAGTTATTAATGCTTCCGGTTTTCCTGAGCAGCAAAGTACGCATAATTTGGTTCAAGGAATAAGGACTTATACATGTATGTGTTTCCACACAATGCTTATATCCAACAATAGTTATATAATCTAAACTCTCATTTCAATCATTGAAACATTCTTAAAGGACATTATATAGTTGTTATTCACAAATCATTTTTCGTCAAAGCCCTTTTTAAGTGATTGAAACTTAACATGACTTTCGTCACTAGGTAAATATGAACTTGTCCAAAGCGAAAGCTTACCAACACATATTTCGAGAAATAGATAAGCGAGATAAACTCGGCTCGAAATAGCAAATGTGTATAATCAAAGTCTATATAGCAAAAATACTTTTGTCTCAAGATAGGAGATAGAGTACATAGACTTTTGAGTGATAGATAAGTTCAATTCTCCACATACCTTTTAATAGATGAAGTTACACCAGTTCCTTGAGTAGTTATTCGTCTTGTATGATGATCTCCATGGAGTTCTTGATCTCAACTACACTTTCTATGCTAGTCCCAGACTTAGCTATAGTAGACTAGAAATCAAGAATTATAGTTTTGATCACTAACATTGACAAACATGCTTGAGATAGCAATGGATGCGAGTTCGACCGAGCAGTGCTCTAACAATCTCCCCCTTTATCAATTTTAGTGACAAAACTCTCAATACATATGGAATACAAAAATAGATAAATAAACTTTTGTATCTCTTCTTACACATGCCTAATCCTCAACATTAATCGAAATCTTCGTTACTTCCAAGTACTCCAATGATTCCAAAGGTTGTGAGTTTAGCATCTCAATCATTGTTATACAGTGTCATAGTATTGTTACACAACATCAAAGTTCAATTGTATCATAACTTCGACAACAATACTATGGTGATATGTATCAGTCCCCTTAGTCAATACTCCATCTCACATGGAAACCACTCCCCCTTACATAATGATCCGAAAACCATATGTATTTGTACTGTGAACTACACATTAATTCTCCTCCATTTTGTCAATAAAATTGGCAAAGGTACGAAAACGGGATCCTAATGAAAATTTCCATAGAGACATTTCATGACCAAAATAAAGCACATATCAACTTATTTAGATGCAATCGTATAGCCGAAGCTAAATGCTTTTATCAAGGAGTTTAAAAGATACAAGATAACTCTTATAATATTCCACAGCCGCACTCCCCATGAAGATTTGGCAATTAAGCACAAGTTCAATTAAGAACTTTCCCCCATAATATGTCATTCCCGAAAGAACAACAAGAGCGACCTTAATTTTATAAGAAAAGAAGGATTTCTTTGGACATAACAAATCACATACGAATATGAATTTGATCCAAAAATACTCAATTAGATTAACCACAAGAGAAACCCATGATTAATCTAATCAGAATTGCTCGACATAAGAGAACTTACGGAGCCTCACAGTATATACATAAAATATGGATCAGGGAAGATCAATACTACGGAATAGACAAGGATTCATTCTATTTTTCATCAGTATTTTCACAATGACATACAATAGACATAATCCCCATAAAGAAAAGTTCATCCTATCTTCCATCAATATTTGCATAATGACATAATAGGCTTCAAACTTTTGTTGTGTCAAAAGTTCATTCATTCTTTTATCAATACATGCATATTGACATACGAAAGACTTAACTTTTGACAAGGTATGAGACAATCATAGTTCACGGACGCAAACACACATATCCCATAACAAATTCCAATATATAAAACCATAAAGATTAATACTACAAAAATAATCTTCCAAACAACTTTTAGAATTTAAACAAATAAACCTAAAAACATGAAGATGAAAACATTGGACATAGATATGTGTAATCACAATAATGGCTATTCCAAACTCTAGTTATTCTTCTAAACAAAACAAGAAAATAAAATTCTCATCCGAAGATTTACAAGGCAAATAAGATCAAAGTTCATTGAGAACCTCATACCTTTCAATGAATCCATCAAAGAAGGTATCACTGATTTCCTTTATTCTCTTGACCGTAGACACACCATGTTCGTGAGTTAGAACACTAATTTTACGATCAACAACCCGAGCAACATGTCTAGCTTTGACGCAGTCCATAATGAGCTTCTTTTGATTCCGTATTAGAATATTCTGATTAACAAGGATTCTGGCCTGACCATCTAAGAGTTGGTTTATTTGCAGTTGAAGATTTGCAAACTCGACCTTTGAATCGTTTTGAAAACGCATTAAATCTTTGATGGAATTATCAATCCAGGAGTTGTGATCCTTTCTTTCAAGCATATTCTTTAGAACCAGCTCTTGAATTGATTCACGTCCTTGAGTGTCATCCTCCGTATCAAGGTGCACAATCTCTTGAGATTTTGCATAGTTCTCCATATAATTTTTTGTTAGGGACGGAAAAACACAATATAGTGTAAATATATATGTGTTTGTAAACAGGAGAAGGGAACTCTTGTTATGGAAACCCTATGAACTCGCAATAGGAGGACGCGAACGTTTGTGGACCGTCAGCACCAAAACTCAAACAGGAAAAAAAAATATACAACATACTTGAGCATTTCTCAATTATTTTCCTTGCACCTCTCAAGTTAGAAACAAGGAAAAGAATACCTGGAATCAGGTGGTAGAGTGAGAAATAATCCCATTATGATCATTGAGAAAGGAGTTGTACATATCATCTGACAGTTTGATCTTTGTGTTCTTCACTTTTCTTCGGTTGACTTTCATCCCATAAGAGTAATACACGTCTTGTTTAACATATCCGTCAGAAGATTTTCTTTGAGGACTAAATCTAGGACCTCTTGAGATTGGTTCAAGAGGATCGGGATAAAGAGGAATCCGTTTTCTAGACTTAGACTTACCCGATTCATTCTTATAAACACAGGGAATGTGTTCATTAGTGGAACAAGAATTTATACCATTAGGATGAACTTGTAACCCGTGATGATTTCTAGAAAAGAGATCATTTTTATAAGGTTTCTTGTTTTATATGGGCACGAGATTCACTACAGAAGTCGGCAGACTATTTACTCTATTGATAGTAGAAAGAAGCAAATTATGAAGATTCGAGATTTGTTTCTTCCTGGCAAAACAATGAATAGTATAGTGATTATTTTTCCCACAGAATGTACAGGTTCGTGGAGGAGAAACAATAACTGGCACCTGTTTTAACTTCATAGCCATATGAGAAGATTCTAAGTTACGTAAACCTTTCTTGACACAACCTTCTTCTGGAGGACATCTCTTCATGTGCTGTAATTCATGAGCATTAGTTGGTATAGAAGAATTTCTCCTTAAAACAGAGTTTTCCTTTTCCAAGGATCTGCACTGTTCATGGGCTAGAATAAGAGATGCACCTAGTTTCTCTTTTTCGACACGAAGTATGTTTAGATCCGATGAATGTGTCTCGATCAAAAGATTTTCTATAATTGAGTCTTCCTTGACAATATCCTCAAGAACACTAATCTTTTCAAACGATTTTCTATAATTGTTAGAGAAGAACTCAATGATGTTATAGAGTTCACGTTCTCGACCAAGAGACTTTTCAAATTCATCAATAAACTGAGCATGATCCTGAAAATCAATAGCCTCAGTAGAATTTTTTGAGATTCTGGTGAGCTTCATTTCAGCTTTTGCCATAATGTCAAATGTCTCTTTGGAGGGAGAGATGTCAACATTTGATGGAACAGCCTTCCTACCTCGGGATTCGGAAGAATCATCTAAGGAGTAATCCTTTGAGGTATTCCCAAGACATTTGGTATCTTTAAAATCTTTAGAACACATCTTGGTATGCGTATATGCCAGAGAGGATATTCTATCCTCAGACTCAGATTGCCACAAACACAGACTTGTAAGGTCTTTAAACGTTGAAAAGGCGAGGGTACCCAAATATACCACTGTTGATGGTGGATTGTAGTTCAGAGCTAAGATTGTAAAACCAAATTTAATGCGATGACATCCTGCAAAGGGTAAAGCCGCTTGATAAGTGATGAGTACCTATTCACTTTATTTATTCGAAGCAATTCAATAAATACACAAAATTCACCCAGAATGGTGAATGTAGAACCAATCCCAAAGATTCTGTGAATTTTTAGCATTATTAATTAATGCATGATTTGCCAAGTATTTCTTGTGTTGTTCTCAGCATAACTCTCATTATTGGCATGGCATGATGAATGAGTGTTTACTCTCAGCAGAGTAACATGAATCTCCAAGTGTCAATGTTGAGATATGCACGAAATACCCTTACATGCTACACCATTCTCTAATAAAGAGAATCTTGTATCGACGCGCTTTGGTTAGCCCGATCGAGCATGTTTAATTTCCCTAAGGGACTGTCTGTATCAGTCTCAGAAACGATCACGGCCATGCAAGTTGGCCGCATGATTTAACCAGCTTATCCAAACCCTAGCAGGAATAGGCGAATACCATGATGACCACTGGCGGGCCCATTTATTCCCTAGCCGGTCTAACACCACACCATGCCTCCCAGTGCGTCAAACGCCAACCCTAAAATAAGGAGGCTGCCCTGCTTTGGAAGAAGCTCGGACGCGCAAGACTGTTCAGTGCAGTCTTGAAGTCATCACGACCGTCCAACTTCGCCAGCATGGTTGGACGGATCAGAGCATCCCATGAATAATCAAGGAAGTGCTAACGCACACGTTGGCGGGCCCACTTCTCTCTCACCCTCTCGGTTTTCTCACGGCAATGCCATGGAGCAATGAAACGATTGATGAAACCATGGCAGGCGTGATGCTTTTCAAGGATCACGAAAATTCCACTAATGTCTTAAATTGATCACAACCAAGCAACTTAGCCAGCATATTTGGATGGCTTAGATCACACCTACGACTATCAGGGAGGTGCACGAACGTTCACCGTCAACCCAACGTGGACCCCGCACGATCGACCTCTCCAAAGGAGAAGCATAGCTTGCCAAACCGTTTGGCCAAAGTCACGTGTGCGCGACTGTTTAGAAACCCTAATTAGGGTTTGCGGCGATGCATATCTGTCGTAGTTCGATCGCGTCCATCCATCTTCACCAGCCTAAATGGAGGGTTTAGATATAGACTCAAGAGGTCCCAAGGATGTTGACGTGATCACCGTGGGCCCACCTGTGCATGAGATCGATCGTCTTAGGCAAACCATGGCCAAGTACCTCGAAACGCACGCCTAAAGGTGGCATGTCGCGCGGCTTCCAAATTCTTTGCGGCAAATAATTCCTATCACAAATAGATCACGACCACTCATCTTTGCCAGTCAACTTGAGTGGCCTAGATCAAGCCTTCAAAGGACCGAGAGGTATAGACGTGCACAACAGCGGACCGCCTCCATGCATGACCAATCGGTCTCACCAAAATTGGTGCCCATGAGTAGATTCGGTCAAGCCAAAGAGGGATGCTTGCGCACCTCTTAGGAACCCTAAAATTCCATCAACGGTCGCAAATAAGTGCCGCAAACCATCTTGTCCGTCCAACTTTGCTAGCCCGATCGGAAAGCTTAAGATAAAAGTTAAGAGACCAATGAAACATCTCGATGATCGCCGTCCGCCACTCTTCCACAAGAAGTTATCAACCAGGGGATAGCTCGCCCATGCATCCTCCAAACGATCATTCGAAGATGGTTCGGGTGATGCTATTTTAAGACGCTTAATCCGCGACTTATTCAGTTAAGCTTAAAAATAGCGATCCTTCATACATATTGATTGTTTTCAATGCATTACATGCATCGAGCATACACGATATTTCATGAATATCAATTTCTTAAATAAATTAGTTATTTAACTTGGCACCGTATGCTATTTCCTGTGGTGGGTCCCACGATCCGCTCATTCGATACATCAAGCACGTCACAAACTGGGAGATACTTACTGGGTTATTGGGCTGGCGGTTTACAACATGCAGCGTGCAACGCGCCATTACAAGAATGTGCCAGGAAAATACGGACGTTTAACAGTGATGAGGTAAATGGGCAAAGGTGTGATCGTGTGACAATCACAACTCCTACACGACCCCACTACTCTATCACTTCACCTCCTCCACTTCCTACGAGATGAGGGCTGCGCTCAATGACTTGTATAAATAGGTCCTTCACATATTTCCAAACAAGATAGACACGGAAAAACCAAGTGTTGTCATCAATATCCGAAAAACACACAGAAGTGATAGCTTACATCAATCCAGTTCAACATTCTGATACAAGTCATAAACAGCCAACACCTTCAAAATCTCAACACCTTCTTCGCTTCCCTCCCTAAGATCAATCCCATTTCCTTCACTTTGTGACCGAAGCAAGTCTGGAACGACCATTTCTTGGTTTAGGCCAGAATTATATAGATTGATCTCTCGAATCAGAAGCGCTCTCGTGCAGTGCATTTGTTTAGGGTTTAGATTCATTTCTCATCCACACACGCCCAAAATATCGAAACCAGTAGAAATAGTTTTCACCCATAAAAAATTGGCGACCACAGTGGGAGATTAATCTCTCGGTTGTGAAGTCAATTTTTCCAATACCCAATCCCATTTGGCTTATTTCAAAATGGTTGGTCTTAGGACTCCCTCAACAATTTCGAATCCCGGTCGAAGTTCCTCCAATGAAGATACCTCTCTTCCCAACGGTGTATCTAATGGTGTAACCGGAAGAATCCCAACATTGATCGAGTTAGCACGGGTGAAGGAGATTCAAACGAATAACATGAACCTGATCAAAGAAACAATAAATGGCATACTCGATATCCTCATCAAGATGACATCAGATATGAGCAGTTCTCCTGTCACGGAGATTTTTATACTGGGACTGATCCTCGCAATGATCCTCCTCAATTCAATAGTTTCACTATGAACCAGAGGTCGATGGATCAGGAAGTGGTTTCTCTAGTGCACAGTTTATGCGAACTTTTACACCTCTCGAAGAATCAGCAATCAACCAGATAACCCTGGTTGATTGGCGGAGATGTTTTCTGCAATCAACCAGATAACCCTGGACTTTCATTTAACTCCTTTGCGTCCAGAAGCCTCAAAAACACCAGAGAATTCTGTGAATAATGTTAAATTTACGGAAGAAGACATGATGGCGGAACAAGGTCACAACCGGGCCCTACACGTTATTGCACGCATCAAGGATTCAGAGTTCAAGAGGGCCCTCATCGACACGAGAGCGTCTTCGAATGTGATTACTCTCAAGACACTCAGGACGGCCAAGGTTCACCCAAGCAAGATCGTGCAACAGCCTACCACGATGACAGAATTTGAAGGAAACCAAACCAACACGTACGGGTATGTTAATCTGAATTTATCTATAGGGCCCGACCAATCAAAGGTGAAATTCGAAGTCATAGAAAAGGAGCCGGATTACCATATGATACTGGGGAGACCATGGCTTAAAGACAATAGGATCGTCCCCTCTACGTATCACCAATGCACGAAGACTATGCTGAATAAAGAAGTCGTTTGTATTCCTGCATCATTGTATCCTTACGCACCAATATGTGGAGTGTAATTGTTTGAACCAAGAGAAGCTCCGCGCGAAGAATCATACAAAGTTCATTGCATCCCACTCCCCACGTGGGCGTCAATCCAGGAGGAGGACCGACTTGCATCATCGAAGGTTAAGCCCCATGATGCATCTTTGCTGACAAGGCATCCCAATTCTTCTTCATCACGTGAAGACGCGACCCATGCTCACACTAATAGGGAGAGAACTTTTATGGAGAGCCATGATCATAAATGGAAAACCGTGTATCGACGCCGCTATTAGCAATTAACAGAGAGACTGTTTCTCAGTCTCTCCGCCCAACGGAATGCTACAACAACGACGAGTCGCAAGAAGAAGTGCTAGATGCTCCACGACATCTTCAAGATGGCACCAACTCCACAACTGGTGAGCTCGAAATCTTTAACATTGGAATGATGAATCTCCTAGGCCTATCTCCATCAGCTCAACCTTGTGTATAAATGAACGCACGAAGCTCGTGGAACTTCTCAAAGAGTACCAGGACATATTCGCTTGGACGTATGAAGAAATGCCCGGTTTACATGAAAAATTGGTCACCCATCATCTACATGTCATACCTGGATCCAAGCCGGTTAAACAGTCTCCGAGGCATTTCATACACGAGGTAGAAGAGCAAATCAAGATTGAGATTCAGAAGTTGCTGGCTGCTGGCTTCATCAAACCCATTCATCATCCAACCTGGTTGGCTAATGTGGTTCCAGTGAAAAAGAAAAGTGGACAGATCAGGTGCTGCGTGGATTTTAGATACTTGAACAGATGATGCCCCAAAGATGATTTTCCTCAACCTAACATCGACATGTTGATGGATGTCACCAGCGGATACAGTGTGTTCTCCTTCATGTATGGATATAGCGGCTACAATCAGATAAGGATGTATGAGCATGACGCAAGTAAGACAGCTTTTCGAACTCCTCTCGGAAATTTTTATACTGTAATGCCATTTGGTTTAAATAATTCCGGTGCAACGTGTCAACGCGCTATGATGGCAATCCTCCACGACATGATGCATAAGCAAGTTGAAGACTACGTGGATGATATAGTAGTCAAATCAGAATCTCGGGCGGCCCATACAGGAGTCTTACGACAAGTGTTCGAAAGATGCCGTGAATACAAGTTGAAGATGGATCCTTTGAAATGCGCTTTCGGCGTTTCTTCAAGCAAATTTCTGGGATTCCAGGCGATTGCTGAGGAATCAAAGTGGACCCATCCAAGACCCAAGCTATCCTCATGATGCCGCCTCCGCGAACTATGAAGGAACTCTAAATCTTCATGGGCAAGGTGAACTACATTCGACGTTTTATACCTGGTTTAGCCTAGCTTGTTGCTTCATTCATCCCCTTACTGAAGAAAGGAGCAAGTTTCGTATGGATCGCACTACAACAGTTTTGGAAGATCCAACGAATATTTTCATCTCCAAATCATCATAAAGGGTTCTCTTATTATGTCATCCCGGACGAGAGCGAGCCCGGGACGTCTTCAGATCTACTGGAGCCGACACCTCAAAGGACCAGCCTCAAGAAGATAACGATGTCCACATCATCATGTCGAGAAAGAATACGCAGCTTGGGCGAATCACTCTGTCTGACTTAAGAGGAATGCTTCAGCGAAACAGCGAACATCCAAATGATTATGTCAAGAGGTCTCTAATTCAGACATTGGAGGGTCACGATCCAGATGTAACTGAACAACAAGTGGCGTAATTGTGCATCAATAGGATGGTACCTGTCTATCGTGCTTTGTCGAAGAACCTGCGCTTTCAGACATCATCTGAACTCCATGAAGCGCTTTCAGACATCCTCTGAACTCCATGAATCTGCTAAACGCTCAGTTGCGACAGCACCTGCCCTGCTATAAATAACAAGCCTACCAGTAATGAAGAGACTCATGATGTTCGTGGAAGCATACATCTCACCAACAGGCAATACAACCTTCAGCCTTCTGTAAGCAGTTTCGCTGAAGCAGCAAGAGGAAAACCACCGAGATACAACATCATGTGCGTCCAAAATCGCCAACTCCAACTACAGTACCACATGCACGACTTCCACAATGATGAAACAACGTCCAAGATATTCAATATATGTATCGATGTCAGAAACATCAATGAGAGACGCTTTCAGAATTTCGTCTCCCGTAGAAGAAGTAGTTGCGTTACCAAAGGAGATTGCACCTGGGACTTAAGAGGTACATACAGATTCTCCATGAAAAGAGATTCATCATATTTGCAGAACCTATTAGTTAAGTCATTCGCATGAAGGAACTTCCCTACTCCTCAAAGACACGATTCAAAGATGATAATGGCAAAGGAGTGTGACTGGGGACTGCTTAGCACTGCCTGTCTCAAAGATGATGAATTTAGAGAGATGAAAGCACATTATAATTATGATTCCAAGATGTCCAAAGACGAGTATATACTCAAGAGAGCAGACGTATTTTCAAAGACCAGTGATATTCCTGGACGTCTATGAAACGCTACACAGACGTAAATACGGCCTTATGAACCCAACGTGACAACGTCTATCAATTCGAAGGCTCAGTGGATACTCGTGGCCAGGGGACTGTCTCCCTCTTTTCCATTCCATGAGGCAATATCAAGGAAGCTATCGGTTTCATCATTAGCTTCTCCCTCTAATAACGACACAAGCTCTACCACTATATGAAGACTGCCAAGTTCGTGCCCGTAGCTATCACGCCTCTTTATGCCAGTCTGATCACAACTGCTGCTAGGAACCGTTGTTTGTTTGTTGATACCAGTGCCCGAGCTTTACCATAGAAACAACCACTACGGACAGAGTCAAGGACTTCTTCAACATAAGAGAGATGGTCAATCAAGGAGCATATAATATGCAAGTGGAAGTCAAACTGAAGAAGAAGCCGCTTCAACGCTCCCTCCAGCAGAAGCCTCTTCAACACTCTCTCTAAAAGAAGACGCTTCAACTCTCTCCAGAAGAATAATGCGCTTCAATTCTCTCCATAGGAAGGCGCTTCATCTCTCTCGCCATAAGAAGCTGCTTCAACGCTCTCCGGGACCCGCTTCGACGTTTGCTCCAGAGGAAGCATCTTCAATGCTCTCTTCAGAGGAAGCCGCTTCAAAGCTTGCCAGAAGAAGACGCTTAAACGCTCGCTCCAGAAGAAGCATCTCCAATGCTCTCTTCAGAGGAAGCAGCTTCAACGCTCGCTAGAAGAAGGCGCTTCAACGCTCACCCCAGAAGAAGCATCTTCAGTGCTCTCTTCAGATGAAGCCGCTTCAAATATCGCCAGAAGAAGCCGCTTCAAACGCTCGCTCCAGAGAAAGCATCTTCAATGCTCTCTTTAGAGGAAGCCGCTTCAACGCTATCCAGAAGAAGCGCTTCAACTCTCACTCCAGAAGAAGCATCTTCAATTCTCTCTTCAGAAGAAGCCGCTTCAAAGCTCGCCAGAAGATTTCGCTTCAACGCTCGCTCCAGAGGAAGCATCTTCAATGCTCTCTTCAGAGGAATCCGCTTCAAATCTTTCCAGAAGAAGCCGCTTCAACGCTCGCTCCAGAGGAAGCATCTTCAATGCTCTCTTCAGAAGAAGCCGCTTCAACGTTCTCCAGAAGAGTCCGCTTCAACGCTCTCCAAAAGAAGCCTCTTCAATGCTCTCTTCAGAAGAAGCCGCTTCAAAGCTCACCAGAACAAGACGCTTCAACGCTCGCTCCAGAGGAATCATCTTAAATGCTCTCTTCAGAGGAAGCCGCTTCAAAGCTTTCCAGAAGAAGCCGCTTCAATGATCTCTCCAAATGAAGCATCTTCAATGCTCTCTTCAGAAGAAGACGCTTCAACGCTCTCCAGAAGAAGCCTCTCAACGTTCTCTTCAGAGGAAGCCACTTCAGATCTCGCCAGAAGAAGCCTCTTCAACACTATCTCCAGTCCGCTTCGACGTTCGCTTCAGAAGCTGCTTCAACACACCTTCCGGATGTTGCATCAACGTTCTCTTTGGGAGATGCTTCAACATATTTTCAGAAATTGCTTCAGCATCCTTTTAAGGATATTCCTCATAATAGGGCTCGTTCATATCAGTGTCAAGAATTATGACATAAACCGACATCATGCTAGTGGAAAGCTTACCTGGACGCCTCGTGAACGTGACATGCTCCAAGGAAAGGACTCCCCATCTATCCTGGTAACATCTAACTTTGTCTCATAAGTTTTATCTTTATTTGTCACCATCTAATGCCTACCCCGTAATAGTGCAACCATTACGTGCTAGGCAGGGGACTTAATGTTGATGGTGGATTTTAGTTCAGGGCTAAGATTATAAAACCAAATTTAATGCGCTGACATCCTGCAAAGGGTAAAGCCGCTTGATAAGTGATGAGTACCTCTTCACTTTATTTATTCGAAGCAATTCAATAAATACACAAAATTCACCCATAATTGTGCATGTACCAACAATCCCAAATATTCTGTGAATTTTTAGCATTATCAATTAATGCATGATTTGCCTAGTAATTCTTGTGTTGTTCCTAGCATAACTCTCATTATTGGCATGGCATGACGACTGAGTGTTTACTCTCAGCAGAGTAACTTGAATCTCCAAGTGTCAATGTTGAGATATGCACGAAATACCCTTACAGGCTACACCATTCTATAACAAAGAGAATCTTTTATTGACGCGCTTTGGTTAGCCCAATCGAGCATGTTTAATTTTCCTAAGGGAAATCTGTATTGTCCGTATCAGTCTCAGAAACGATCGCGGCCATGCAAGTTGGCCGCATGATTTAACCAGCCTAGCCAAACCCTAGCAGGAATAGGCGACTACCGTGATGACCACCGGCGGGCCCATTTATTCCCTAGTCGGTTGAACACCACACCATACCTCCCAGCGCGTCAAACGCCAACCCTAAAATAAGGTGGCTGCGCTGCTTTAGAAGAAGCTCGGAAGAGCAAGACTGTTCAGGGAAGTCTTAAAGTCATCATGACCGTCCAACTTCGCCAGCATGGTTGGACGGATCATATCATCCCACGAATGATCAGGGAAGTGCTAAAGCACATGTTGGCGGACCCATTTCTCCCTCACCCTCTCGGTTTTCTCACGGCAAGTCCATGGATCAATGAAACGATTGCTCAAACCATGGCAGGCGTGATGATTTTCAAGGATCACGAAAATTCCACTAATGTCTTAAATTTATCACAACCATCCAACTTAGCCACCATATTTGGATGGCTTAGATCACACCTAGGACCATCATGGAGGTGCACGAATGTTCACCGTCAGCCCAACGTGGGCCCCGCACGATCGACCTCTCCAAAGGAGAAGCATAGCTTGCCAAACCGTTTAGCCAAAGTCACGTGTGCGCGACTGTTTAAAAACCCTAATTAGGTTTTGCGGCAATGCATATCTGTCGTAGTTCGATCGCGTCGATCCACCTTCACCAGCCTAAACGGAGGGTGTAGATATAGACTCAAGAGGTCCCAAGGATGTTGACGTGATCACCATGGGCCAACCCGTGCATGAGATCGACCGGCTTAGGAAAACCACGGCCGAGTGCCTCGAAACGCACGCCCAAAGGTGACATGTCGCGCGGATTCCAAATCCTTTGCGGCAAAGGATTCCTATCGCAAATCGATCACGGCTACTCATCTTTGCAGTCAACTTGAGTGGCCTAGATCAAGCCTTCACGGGACTGAGAGGCATAGACGTTCACAACAACGGACCGCCTCCATGCATGACCAATCGGTCCCACCGAAATTGGTGCCCATGAGTAGATTCGGTCAAGCCAAAGTGGGATGCTTGCGCACCTCTTAGAAACCCTAAAATTACATCAACGGTCGCAAATAAGTGATGCAAACCATCTTATTTGTCCAACTTTGCTAGCTTGGTCGGATAGGTTAGGATAAAAGCTAAGCGACCAATGAAGCATCTCGATGATCGCCGTCCGCCACTTTTCCACAGGGAGTGATCGACCAGGGGATAGCTCGCCCATGCAGCCTCCAAACGATCATTTGAAGATGGTTGGGTGTGATGCTATTTTAAGACGCTTAATCCGCGACTTATTCGGTTAAGCTTTAAAACAGCGATGCTTCATACATATTAATTGTTTTCAATGCATTACATGCATCGAGCATACACGATATTTCATGAATATCAATTTCTTAAATAACTTAGTTATTTAACTTAGCACCGTATGCTATTTCATGTGGTGGGTCCCACGATCCGCTCATTCGAGACATCAAGCATGTCACAAACTGGTGGATACTTACTGGGGTATTGGTCTGGCGGTTTACAGCGTGCAAAGCGCCATTACAAGAACGTGTCATTAAAATATGGACGGTTAACAGTGATGAAGGAAGTGGGCAAAGGTGTGATCGTGTGACAATCACCACTCCTACACGACCCCACTACTCCATCACTTCACCTCCTCCACTTTCTACGAGATGAGGGTTGCGCTCAATGACTTGTATAAATAGGTCATTCACCTATTTCTAAACATGACATACACAGAAAAACCAAGTGTTGTCATCGGTATCCAGAAAACACCCATAACTAATATCTTACATCAAGACAGTTCAACATTCTGATACAAGTCATAAACAACCAACACCTTCACAATCTCAACACCTTCTTCGCTTCCCTCCCTAAGATCAACCCCATCTCCTTTTCTTTGTGACCGAAGCAAGTATGGAACCGCCATTTCTTGGGTTAGGCCAGAATTGTACAGATTGATCTCTCGAACCAAAGCACTCCCGTGCAGTGCATTTTTATAGGGTTTAGATTCATTTCTCATCCACACACACCCAAAATTACTGAAACCAGCAGAAATAGTTTTCACCCATAAACAATTAGCGACCACAGTGGGAGATTAATCTCTCGGTTGTGAAGTCAATTTATCCAATACCCAATCCCATTTGGCTGATTTTAAAATGGTTGGTCTTAGGACTCCCCCAACAATTTCGAATCCCGGTCAAAGTTCATCCAATGAAGATACCTCTATTCCCAATGGTGTATCTAATGGTGTAACCGGAAGAATCCCAACATTGATCGAGTTAGCACGGGTGGAGGATATTCAAACGAAGAACATGGATCTGATCAAAGAAACAATAAATGGCATACTCGATCTCCTCATCAAGATGACATCAGATATGAAAGGTTCTCCTGTCACGGAGATTTATACACTGGGGACTGATCGTCGCAACGATCCTACTCAAGTTAATATATTCACTATGAACCAGCGGCAGGTGGATCAGGAAGCAGTCTCTCTAGTGGATCTTATATCAGAAGATAATATCCTCAAGCATAAACAAACTAGGTGCAATCAGATTTCAACCACCGTTAGTCAATCAAATTAATCGAAAACAAAAGATAAACCGCAATTATCTAGTTTCCCACCAACGACACACGCTAGAGATTCTCAATCCCAAAGAAGACTTTAACTGAGCGGCCGTAAGAGATTTCGCCTAATTAGGTTACTCTCCTCTCCGAATAGGCGGCTCCACCAGTAACAATAACAAAAGAGGAAGTCTGTTGTTACGAAGGATTAGTTTGCTAGAAAGGCAAACTTCAAGTATTTATAGACAATGAAGTTTGGACACCAAGGAATTTCCAAAACCGGAGATATTCTCAAGATATTCATTAAAGAACAAATTCGGGATCCATTATTCCTGGAAATGCTCTGTCCAAAAATAATGATCGAAATTTCTCGGTAAAGCTAATTAGTAAATGCACATTACTAATTCTTATATTTCCCTACAAAATTAAATTAACAACCTTAATTAAAAGATCCTTAACTTACTTATGTTTCTATCCTGGGATTTTCTTCCTTTAGCTATTAAGGAATAACTTTGAACAATTAAAGAAATAAACATTCACAACACGTGTTCAAAGTATGTCGACATCCTTATTTTGTAAGTTCTCTTTCACACTTACAACCTTGAAATCGATTTTCCACACTTCCAAACAAGTTTAGAATTGGTTCATCTGATTTTCAAGAACTATGTGATTGATCAAACAAACATTCAATCACAATCATGGGTATAACGGTTCTACCAAAACAAGTTTCGGTTCTACCTCCATGTGAGTACTGTTCATAGTCACACTAGCTTTCAAAAATTCGGTTAACTAGGTACTAGGATCGGTTACCCACATACATATGGTATCTAACTTATATGTGTTGTACATGTCCAAAGAATCGGTTCCCCTTTCTGCTATAAACCTTGATGCACCTCATACAAGGATCGGTTCCCCTTTGTGATGTACTGCACCTCTTACTAGGATCAGTTCCCTTTTCCCAAATTTGGTCAGACATAACACAAACCCGATCATACCATCTCAGGTGATTACTTAAGATCAGTTTCACTAATAAAAGTCATACCAATACATAAGTCAGGCCTTTGTGAATAGTTCTACCAAGAACACAAACAAGTTGCGAGCAGTTATTTCCTTTTCGGTTGTTCATAAGATATGCAATGAATAACAAACCCAATAACACCTGGCAATTTCCTTTTCGGTTCACACCAAGTTTATGAACTTACTTCCTTAGAACACATGTAAAACATTGTTCCCTAGGATGAAATCCTCACATCATACCCATACATAATCACAATAGCATTCAAATGATTATCGCGATGTCTTATATACAAAGTTTAATGGTTAAGCAATAAACCTCGTATTGTATTCCTTAATACTGTGTCTATCTAGAATTCAAATATGCTTCGCAGTTATGTTTTCAATATGCACGACTTGAAAGATACGTTAGGGAATGAAATAGTTCAAGTCAAGTATCACTAACCTCAAGTGGAAGCATGATTGTTGTCGTTGTAGCTCCTTGATTCTTCACATCTTCAAGTCTTCGCAATACTTGTAATGTCTCATATCCTAATACTTTCAAGCTAACCTATACGAAGTTGACTCTAGTACATAATAAAGCGATTCTTAACATAAGTTTTGATTCAATAAAATATGACAACCAAACTTGACATACCAACGCTTGATGGTTTAACCGAGCAATCCTCTAACAAACGTGTTGGCATTCTCTGATACCAATTGAAAAAGCGGGGGTACAACAACCACACCCAATATTTCGATTAGCAATATGTATGGACTAAATCCAATATACTTTCAAGAGAATCAACTAGACTCAATCTTAATAAATTATATCAAAGAGTTATATCTCTCTTTCTTGATTCAATTCTTACTCAAGCAAATAGAAATCTGCGAGTCTAATTGAATACGAGAGAAATCACTTGAATGGTACCAAAGACCAATGTTCAAGGATCAATCAATTTCAATCAAAAACCAAAGGTCGGATCTCCAAATTATTGATTTAAACGCACAACCTATGATATTTCAATTTTAAAGATAAACAATATAATGTGGAAAAGAAATAACACAGATACCATAAATTTTGTTAACGAGGAAACCGCAAATGTAGAAAAACCCCGGGACCTAGTCCAGATTGAACCACAGTGTATTAAGCCGCTACAAACACTAGCCTACTACAAAATAACTTCGGTCTGGACTGTAGTTGAACCCCAATAAATCTCACATTGATCCAATGTACAGTTGCGCTCCTTACGTCTCTAATCCCAGCAGGATACTACACACTTGATTCCCTTAGTTGATCTCACCCACAACTAAGAGTTACTACTACCCAAAGTCGAAGACTTTAATAAAGAAATCTATATCACACAGAAAAGTCTACGATAATATATAAATTTGTCTCCCACAGAAATACCTATGAGTTTTGTTCCGTCTTTTGATAAATCAAGGTGAACAAGAACCAGTTGATAACCCGGACTTATATTCCCGAAGAACTGCCTAGTATTATCAATCACCTCACAATAATCTTAATCGACGCGGCGAAAGAAGATATTGTGGAATCACAAATGATGAGACGAAGATGTTTGTGATTACTTTTATATCTTGGCTATCAGAGATATCAATATCAATCCAATCGTTACGATTGTACTCAACACGGTAGAAACTGCAAGATCAGATCATACAACTACAAAAAAGTAGTATCGGTCTGGCTTCACAATCCCAATGAAGTCTTCAAGTCGTTAACCTACAGGGTCTCGGTAGAAACCTAAGGTTAAAGGAGAATCGACTCTAGCTTATACAACTAGTATCACACAGGAGGTATGGGGATTAGGTTTACCAGTTGATAAAGTTCTCCTTTAGATAGTCTTTTAAATCAGGGCTTGCAATCAATGTTAGCTTAGTAACAAAGCATTCAATATTCACTGTTAAATGAAAACCTGATTAGATTCAAGCTAATATCTTTCAACAGTTAGATCGAAACTTAGCTTGTTACACACAAATGAAATGCAACCATATTCTTCTTTACCATAACTAGTTCAAATGAACAAGTTAGAGAGTTGTTCAATTGCTTAGATCTTATAGAAGTATACAAGACACAATCGAAGCAAAAACGATTTGATTCACTCGAATCGACTCATGAACTTTATAGCCACAATTTGCAAACTTGCATTCCTTAGTTAATATAAGTATAAGTTCACGAATAATCGTTTTTAGAAAATAACCAACCTAAGTATGCGGACTAGGTACGCGGACTTAAGTACCCGGAATAAGTTTGTAAATAGTTCACAAACTCCAGCAGATTTTCTCGGGAAGAGAACCTCTGATAGTACGCGGACTGGGTTCGCGGACTGTGTTCCAGTTTTCCTGAGCAGCAAAGTACGCATATTTTGGTTCAAGGAATAAGGACTTCTACATGTATGTGTTTACACACAATGCTTATATCAAACAATGGTTATATAATCTAAACTCTCATTTCAATCATTGACACATTCTTAGAGGACGTTATATAGTTGTTATTCACAAACCATTTTTCGTCAATGCCATTTTCAAGTGATTGAAACTTAACATGACTTTCGTCACTAGGTAAATATGAACTTGGACAAAGCGAAATCTTACCAACACATATTTTGAGAAATAGATAAGCGAGATAAACTCGGCTCGAAATAGCAAATGTGTATAATCAAAGTCTATATAGCAAAACCATTTTTGTCTCAAGATAGGAGATAGAGTAGATAGACTTTTGAGTGACAGGTAAGTTCAAGTCTCCACATACCTTTTAGTCGATGAAGTTCCACCAGTTCCTTGAGTAGTTCTTCGTCTTGTATGATGATCGCTATGGAGTTCTTGAGCTCAACTACACTTTCTATCCTAGTCCGAGACTTATCTATAGTAGACTAGAAATCAAGACTTATAGTTTTGATCACTAACATTGACAAACATGCTTGAGATAGCAATGCATGCGAGTTCGACCGAGCAGTGCTCTAACAGATTTCTACAATGACATGGACAAAAACTCTAAGTACTTCCATATTAGACCCAATCAAAGAAGATTAATAAATAAAATTGATTTTTTACCATCCCCAAATGGTACATGGTTCCAAGATATATAATCAATTAAGAATTTGTTTCTTTCTCATTTTTAAAAGATCAATACCACTTCTTCTCCAGCAAACAGCTAAAATTTCTCCAGCACATCCCCAACTGCATCGATCTCTCAAGATAAAAATAATGATCTTATTGTTATTCCATCTGAGCAAGAGATCCACAAGGAATTAATATCAATATATCCATGGACTGCACCAAGTCCGGATAGCTTCCCTTCAGTATTATATCAGTCACAATATCAAGTAGTCAAGGAAAATGTTTATAGAATGATTAAAGCTTTTTTCCACTTGGGTTTCTTCTCAAACATATAAACAATACAAGAGTCACTTTAATCCTTAAAACTTATAAAACTCATAAACCTAAAGATTTTCGCCCAATTGCGTTATGGAATACAATGTATGTACAAGCTAATCTCCAAAATCATTGCTCTTCGTCGTAAAAAGCATATGGTTAATATTATTTATCCAATGCAGTCTGCATATGTTCCAGGAAGACTAATTTCAGAGAATATATGTTTAGTTCAAGAAATGTAAAATCTATAAAGAGAAATGAGGGAGAACTGGTCATCTTGCTCTAAAAATGGACATGTCGAAAACATTCGACAAATTGGAATATGACTTTCTTATGGAAGTTCTTAGGAAATTTGGTTTCTGTGAGAAAAATTTTCAACTCATCTTCCAGTATATCAGCATAAATCAAATTGAGATAATGGTTAATGACACTCCTTCTCAATCCTTCAAGCCTTTTAGAGGGATACGACAAGGGGATGCACTATCCTCATATCTATCCATTCTCGCCATGGAAGCTTTCTCAAGATGATTAAATCACTGTGAAAAAACTAATCAGTTAACTAATATCAAGATCTCAAGATCAGCTCCTAAAATCAATCATCTGCTTTTTTCTTATGATTGACACCTTTTTTGCAAGGAAAATATTGCACAGACCAACAAACACTTGCAAGTGATAGAAAAAAATAAAGTCTTGTTCTGGTCAGTTGATTAACTTTCACAAGTCAGCATTCTACTTCAGTAAAAACATGAACCCTTCTAGTTGTCAAGCTATTAGTGTTTTTCTACAAGTCAGATAACTTGATAAGGATGAGAAATAATTTTACTTGCCAATATTTTTAGAATTTTTCTTATCTCATTACCAGATTATCTAAATGGAGATGTATCAATGTATCTAAGGAAAACATATTAGTTATGATAAGAAATGTCATCGCACCTGTGGACCATATGATTATTTTCGAACTGCCAGATGCAACAATCAACAAAATGAACTCCAAAAATCAAGCTTTTAGGGGAACAAGAAGAATACAAACAGAGGTAATCATTTCATTACATGGAAGAAATTTAATAAACTCGAAGAGGAGTGTGTGTGTGTGTGTGTGTCTAGGCTTGAGGTACCTTCATTTGTTCAACGAAGTATTACTTGCCAAATATGCTTGGAAGTTCTGCATAGATTACACCTCTATATGTGCAAGATCTCTTCGGGATAAATACTTCCCAGACGATCAAGTCTTTAACTTAAAGAAAAATGTGAATTCTACTTGGTCATAGAGGCGTATGAGGTTTTGAACTGGAGTTCATCAATAGGTATAGTTGTTGGAGTGTTGGTAACGGTCAAAAAATAATGATCTGGAAATATAGATGGATTCTGAAACTGGATGGTCCACCTACACCTAAAGTTGTAGTTACAAACTACCAAAATTATCAGTTTTATCTTCTATAACTAGTACTTGGGATTACAGTCTAGTTATCACTATTTTTGAAGTTGCAAGTGCAACATTTATTCTTAACATATCAACTCATCATCAATATGAAGACAAAATAATATGGATTTTGGAGAGAAATAGTATCTTCTCAGTCAAGTCAGCGTATAAGAAATTGTATAAAGATACACCAGAATGGAATCAGTTGGGACAAGGATGCAAGGAATTTCCAAGAAACTCTGGAAGCTTCCATTAGTTCCAAGAATTAATTATTTTATATGGAAATGCATACATGGCATCTTGCCAACATGTGATAAACTCCTTCATACTATACAATGGTGATATTAGTTGTCCATTTTGTAACCAAACTAGTGAAAATGCTTCTCACTGTATCCTGGAGGTTCTCTAGCTAAAGCTGTCTGGTTTGGAGTTTTGGGTTTACACAATAATAGTAGTGAAAATTTTACAGAATGATCTTATCGCTTGTTCGATAATCTGGATCCAGGCAGATACAAAAAAACAAACTCCGTAAAATATCAATAGTGGTGTGGTGCATATGGTTTGAAAGGTGTGATATAGTGTTTTTTGTGGGTGAAGACCGTTTCTGCTGATTTTCGTAATTTCGTGTGTGTGGAAGAGAAACTAATCTAACCCTAAACAATGTACTGCACGTGAGTACTTTTGATTCGACAGATCAATCTGTTCAAATCTGGCCTAAACCAAGAAATGGTCGTTCCAGACTTGCTTTGGTCACAAAGTGAAGGAGAAGGGTTGGTCTTGGGGAGGGAAGCGAAGAAAGTGTTGAGACCAGAATTGTCGTTTTGGAAGTGTGGGTGTTTTGTGACTTGTATCAGAAAATTGGACTGCCTAGATGAATAAAAATCTATCAGGTGATTTCTGAATGTTGTATTCTTCTCCTGACCAATAACTTGTTGTTTGGTGGAAATAGGTGAGACCTATTTATACAAGTCGCAACAAAACGTACCTTGGTCTCGTAGGAAGTGGAAACGATTGAGTAGTGGAAGAATGGAGTAGCGGATAACGCCTGGAATTGATGTTTCCATAATGAAGGATACATTTCACCATTACTTCTTGCCATTACTAACTTCCCCGCTTTATGACACTTTCTTGTAACATGCGTATTGCACGCCGCACGCTGTAAACCGCCAGACCAATACCCTGATGAGTATCCCCCAGCTTGTGACATTTTTTGATGTCCCGAGTGTTTTCGTGGAAAACATGTAGCACTTTGCTACGTGTGGCAAGTTGAAATTGAGAAGCTTGCTGCAGGTAAATAGCATGTGATGCTATTAGGCTTGAGGGACCTTGATTTGTTCAACGGAGTATTACTTGCAAAATATGCTTGGAAGTTATGCATCGATTACACCTCTATATGTGCAAGATCTCTTCGGGATAAATACTTCCCAGATGATCAAGTCTTTAACTTAAAGAAAAATTTGAATTCTACTTGGTCATAGAGGCGTATGAGGTTCTGAACTGGACTTCATCAATAGATATAGTTGTTGGAGTGTTGGTAACGGTCAAAAAATAATGATCTGGATACATAGATGGATTCTGAAACTGGATGGTCCACCTACACCTAAAGCTGTAGTTACAAACTACCAAAATTATCAGTTTTCTCTTCTATAACTAGTACTTGGGATTACAGTCTAGTTATCACTATTTTTGAAGCTGCAAGTGCAAGATTTATTCTTAACATATCAACTCATCATCAATATGAAGACAAAATAATATGGATTTTGGAGAGAAATAGTATCTTCTCAGTCAAGTCAGCATATAAGAAATTGTATAAAGATACACCAGAATGGAATCAGTTGGGACAAGGATGCAAGGAATTTCCAAGAAACTCTGGAAGCTTCCATTAGTTCCAAGAATTAATTATTTTATACGGAAATGCATACATGGCATCTTGCCAACATGTGATAAACTCCTTCATATTATACAAAATGGTGATATTAGTTGTCCATTTTGTAACCAAACTACTGAAAATGCTTCTCACTGTATCCTGGAGGTTCTCTAGCTAAAGCTGTCTGGTTTGGAGTTTTGGGCTTACACAATAATAGTAGTGAAAATTTTACAGAATGATCTTATAGATTTTTCGATAATCTGGTATCCAGGCAGATACAAAAAAACAAACTCCGTAAAATAGCAATAGTGGTGTGGTGCATATGGTTTGAAAGGTGTGATATAGTGTTTTTTGTGGGTGAAGACCGTTTCTGCTGATTTTCGTAATTTCGTGTGTGTGGAAGAGAAACTAATCTAACCCTAAACAATATACTGCATGTGAGAACTTTTGATTCGAGAGATCAATCTGTGCAAATCTGGCCTAAACCATGAAATGGTCGTTCCAAACTTGCTTCGGTCACAAAGTGAAGGAGAAGGGTTGGTCTTAGGGAGGGAAGCGAAGAAAGTGTTGAGACCAGAATTGTCATTCTGGAAGTGTGGGTGTTTTGTGACTTGTATCAGAAAATTGGACTTCCTAGCTGAATGAAAAGTTATCAGGTGATTTCTGAATGTTGTATTGTTCTCCTGACCAATAACTTGTTGTTTGGTGAAAATAGGTGAGACCTATTTATACAAGTCGCAACAAAACGTACCCTAGTCTCGTAGGAAGTGGAAACGATTGAGTAGTTGAAGAAGGGAGTAACGGATAACGCCTGGAATTGATATTTCCATAATGAAGGATACATTTCACCATTACTTCTTGCCATTACTAACTGCCCCGCTTTATGACACTTTCTTGTAACATGTGTATTGCATGCCGCACGCTGTAAACCGTCAGACCAATACCCTGATGAGTATCCCCCAGCTTGTGACATGTTTTGATGTCTCGAGTGTTTTCGTGGAAAACATGTAGCACTTTGCTACGTGTGGCAAGTTGAAATTGAGAAGCTTGCCGCAGGTAAATAGCATGTGATGCTATTAGGCTCGTCTTGGCTGGTCGCCTAAAACTTGCCACAAGCTCGCCGGCTTGGTGGCGAACTTCGATGGCTTAGATCGCATCTCATGAAATAAGGGTAGTCGTTGATTGTGCCTACCTTGTGTTGGCGCCTGAAGATGGCGCAGTGGCGTTTTTGGGCACGCCAGTAGTAATGCGGCATGGCTGGCATGGCTCATGCATGCCAGTGGCACGGTGGTGCAAGTGGCGCTTGGCGTAGCCATGGCCATTAATTTTAGGCGTCTGGTCGCCTTAAAGTTTCCACAAGTCTGTAGCTCGGTGGCGAACTTGGATGGCTGAGATTTCATCTCATGAGGAAGGATAGCCATTGATTATGGCTACCTTCTGTCGGCGCCTGGAAACTTTGTCTAAATTAGGGTTTAGCATGCTGAAACCCTAATTAGCATATATGGCATGTCGTTTGGCATGTGCGCCTGGCATGCGCGTTTTCGGCAAGTAAGGCATGTCGTTTGGCATGTGCGCCTGCCATGCGCGTTTGGCAAGTTAGGCATGCCGATTGGAATGTGCGCCTGGCATGCGCGTTTGACGAGTTTGGCATGCTGCTTGGCATGTTTAACATGCTGATTCGCATGTGCATATGGCATGCACGTTTGGCGGGTTTGGCATGCTGCTTGGCATGTTTGGCATGCCGATTGGCATGTGCGTCTGGCGGGTTTGGCATGCTGCTTGGCATGTTTGGCATGTCGATTGGCATGTGCGTCTGGCGGGTTTGGCATGCCGATTGGCATGTGCGCCTGGCGGGCGCGTTTGGCGGTTTTGGCATGCTGCTCGGCATGTTTGGCATGCCAACTGGCATGTGCATCTGGCGCGCGAGTTTGGCGGGTTTGGCATGCTGCTCGGCATGTCTGGCATGCCGATTGGCATGTGCGTATGGCGCGCGCATTTGGCGGGTTTGGCATGCTGCTTGGCGTGTTTGGCATGCTGATTAGCATGTGTGTCTGGCATGCGTGTTTGGCGCGGGTTTTGGGAATCCAATTGGCTTTGCGACCATATGGCGTGGTTTTCTCCTTTTCAACGCTGTGGCGAGTTTGAATCAACCTGATTGGTTAATGTAAGAGGGTCGTCCAAGCATGGGCGTGGCTACACTTCTGTGTGAGTGTGGCGGATTTAAAGCGACATGATTGGTCGATGGGAAGTGGGGTCGACAAGCTAGGGCGTGGCCACCCTTCCAGTGTGCTGTGGCGGATTTAATCGCCTAGTTTGGCTAAGCATAGTTTTTCGACCAACGGGGTCTAGTGTGCTGCGTGGGGAGCGAAACCCTAATTTTGCAAATTAGTCGGGTTTATGAGTTTTTTGTGAGTTATCACAATGATTGGCTGGATTTTGTATGCTGCCATAAAAATCCTTATCTATAAAATGCAGTGTGCTTTCCGTCTGAGCATTTCGTGCAATGGCCTTAAATTTGGTACTTAAAGGTTCATGCTACTCCGTTGCGAGAGAACACAAATCCTTAATGCCATACCGATATTAAGGGTTTTGCCGGGGAACATAGCACAAGAAAGTACTCAGTGAGTCTTGTATTCCCGAGGTGCCGAAATTTACAGAGTGTTTGGGATGGTTGCTACATTCGCCAGACTGGATAAATTTCATGTTAATATATCGAATGGCTCAATAAATACGTTGGTGGAGAGGTTAGCACTCATGGAACCGTTTCCTTGCAGAGTGACGTCAGGTACAAGGTTTTACGATTTTAACCCTAAGCTAAAAACCACCATCAATATTAAGTCCCCTGCTTAGCACGTAACAGTGGCATTGTTGCGGGGTAAGCATGAGATGGTGACAGACGAGAGTAAAATCGAAAGAGCAAGACGTGAAGAAATTTCCATGGAAATTCAACTAAGCTTTGGCGGAATGTATGAGGAATCTGTTCTCCTTGCATAGGCGGCTTTGCATAAATTCGGCTTGGCCATAGGGTGTTGGCGTCAGCGATGGAACTTTGACTAATGATTGGCAGAGGTGGCACCGCGACTTGGTCTGTGGGACGGGCGCTGGTCGGCTACGGAAAGGTGGATGGCGCTGCTTTGGCTGACTAGGTCAATGGCGCTACTGGCCACAGAAAGGTGAATGACGCTGCTTTGGCTGGCTAGGAGCGGAGACGATGGCGTTGGTTTAGCGTTGACTGGGACGCAAACTGATGGCGCTGGATGTGAAGCGGAGAATATGGCGCTGGAAGGACGCGAACTGTTGGTATCGGCCATGGAGCAGAGAGATGGCGCTGGAAGGACGCGGGCTGTTGGCATCGGCCATGGAGCATAGAAGATGGCGCTGGAAGGACGCGGGCTGTTGGCATCGGCCATGGAGCATTGAAGATGACGCTGGTTTGGTATTGGCTAGGACGCGTAGATGATGGCGCTGGCTAGAACGTGGAGTCGTTGACGTTGCTGGATTGGCTTGGCTTAGCCATGAATCCGTTGGCGCTGCTTTCTTGGCTTTGCTTGGCCGTGAATCCGTTGGTGCTGCTGGTTTGGATTGGGCGTGAAGCTGTTGGAATTGCTCAGGACGCGCGCTTGGGACGGAAGGATGGCGCGGGCTAAGTCATAGAACGGTAGGTACGGTTGCTGACTTGGATGCCAAACCCTAATTATCCCGTATAAGCAAATATCTAATCCAACTGGTATCACGCGTTTGAAGCCTTAATTCATGGCTGGTAAAAGGGTTTTCCTTTTCAGGCTTCATCGATACGCTGAATATAAGAGGTGATATTGAACCCTTCGTCCATACAGATCATCGCAAAAATGCGTCCACCCTCTTCGCAGGTATTATCTTGTGTTTCTTCTCCTAGTTCCCATTTTGTCTTCTACATCATGTAGGTTGCTGGTGCAGACATGGTAAAACCTTTTTTTTATAGATTATAATGGGATCTTCCAGTGACGATCGTACTTCTGACCCTTCGGAGAGAAATTTTGAAGTCGACAAAACCCAGTTTTCTTCTCATGAGGAGGCATAGACAGAATTGATTCTCTGTTCCGTGAGGCTGACGAGATTATTCAAGGCATGTCTCTCGCCCATCTATGCAGAGTACGGTCGTTTGTTCAGGCTTTCATGGCTTCGATGGATATGGAGGAAAAGTGGAGACATGATGAAGCATTTCAGCGTGTCGGGAGATCTCAGAATAAGGAATTTTCTCTACAACCCAGTGTTAGGGCTGGACGATTCGCCTCTCGGTTGAAACGACGGAAGACTGAGTCCATGAAACTTTTAGGTGAGAGCCAGTTTAATTACCCTATCCATGATGGCATCGTAATCCTTGACTTTGATGAGGACGAACCGGGACATCCTCAAGAAGTTGCTGGAAAAGATCCTGAGAAAGATGTCGACACGGTTTGCGAAACTAGAGCAGCTTCTGGAGTGGACGCCGAAACTGCTGTCAGGGACATTGAAGCGACTGCTGAGGATGTCGTCGAGGCGGACAAGTAGGCGGAGGCAACATATGTTGGAGCCATTGGAGAAGTCATGGAAACATACGCTGGGACTGTTGTTGAAACAAACGCCAGACAGGATGTGGAAGCTGCTACTGCCGAAGCGGCTTCTGGATGGGATGCTGATGTGATTTGTAGATAGTGGTAAAAAGTGATTTGATTCTCGAACTTGTGAAAGATAACTTTAGACTTAAATTCAAAACTAAATAGAAAACTCACTAATAATTATAACAAACACTAACAAAATTGGTATTAATATTAAAAGAACACTGAGGCTAAGATTCCACTATTTTCCAAGTTTAAGGTGATTTAATCCAATCTTTGTATTCATGCAATTTTCTTGTTCAATTTGATTCTTACTATTGCGACAAGTAGATTTTCAAAAGCAATAATTTTAAATACCAAGCATGAAGCATCAAGAGTCTATAAACTAAGCATACTCCATCAAAATATATCACAATCACTCAAATAAAAATCATATTCAATAATAGTCCAAGGCAAATAATCATAATAATAATTGCAATAAATTAAATTAAATAGATTATACCGATTTTTGTTGGAAAAATAGCTTCCTCTATCGCCTCAGCAATGGGGTTTAGCTCCTCATATCAAAAACAGGTTCAAAATAATAAAACATGGCTCAAAAGGTGGTTTTATTGAAGAGAATATATAAAACAGCAGATCTGCAACGGTGTATAGATGTTACAGAAGTCACCGTTACAGCTGGTGTTGCAATACTGAAGATATACGTTACTAATCAACTGTTACAGGATCAGAAATTTAAGATCCTAGAATACGACTGTCCTGTACAGCTTAATGTTCTTCAGCTGTTAAACAACGACACTGTTCTGTGACTGTTTCTCGTGCGTCAATGTTCTTCGCGTTCTTCCTCTTCAGCAGCAGCAGAAACAGAGTTTGATAAAACTCTGATTTCTTCTTCTCTGGCTCTCCTCAGGTCCCCAAACTCTCGACACCCCTTCTATATGACCCAAACAATCTATTTATATCAAAAATACCGATTAAATGTCTCCCAAATTTTCCAAAATCTCTTTCCTTCTCTTCACGGCCAAGTTGCGGCAATTTCTTGTTTTAGAATTTCTACACGTTTCTGAGCTTTCCTTTTTATTCTAAACTCTTCATTAGATAGATACAAATCTTTGGGAAGGTTTACAGCACTTTAATCTCTCTAAAATTCCCTAAAACAGGTCCCACACGTGACTTTTCATATTTTATGTTGTGATAAAAATCCGTCGATTGAGCCCAATCTAATCGATTTCAACACCCATATCCGATTCCTAGACCCATAAGGAGTCTATCCTATAAAAATCAGAGGTTTAGTCGACCTCAAACTCCTTCAAATCAAGAACCCTAAATCTGCCAGAACTGTATCTACTTTCCCGCCTTTTGAATTTCAAATGTAGAAGATGGCCGCCCCCTATCCAGAGTAGGGGTGCGATTAACAGCTGCCTGGAAATGGGATGTCCCTTAGTAATTAGGTTACCCCTTATCCAAAGTGAGGGTCCGAATATCAAATGTCCTCCCATGAACGAAAAAACACTTTTCGATCCAATTTCGCCGCAAAATCTTATTTTTCCAAAAACACCTATAAATACATAAAAAGCCAAAATAAATACAAAATCGAGCACTAACAATATATACAATTGAGATTATATCAGACACAAAAATGTGTCTATCAAATACCCCCAAACCTATTATTTGTTAGTCCTCGAGCAAAAATAAAATAGAAATAAAATCCTAATTCACTGTCGCAGGCATCGTCGATTGCATTTAGCGTATGCAATAAGCCTTTAAACCCCTAGGTGTCCCTAGTGGCGGAGTGTTGTCTCCGGAGGGCTTACCAGAGGTATACCCATAAAACCTTTATACTCCAGACCCTAGCTATCTACACAGAACCTTGGAAAGCACTAAAGAATCTCCTTGGTTGGCATACTTATTGACTACAGGAGGAAGTACCCTGATGCAAAATTCCAGTTGTTGTACACGAGTTTGCACTCAAGTATACAAAAATTCATATATAAGTGACAGAGCTCTACTCAGATAGTTGCACTATGGACATCAATATCCGGAGTCGAAACTAATCACATGGATAGATCAAGAAGATGGTTATAGAGAAAAACATAGAGGGTTTTGATGTTTACTAGGTGAACGGTGTTTCTCATATCTGTCTGAAGGCCTCCGCCAAAATGAACCTATCCTAATGGACTGAGATAGCGGTCTGACTAATATCAACACACTGTCATATACAAGGGTATCAGTGGTCGATAATCCTAACTCTAGGTCAACACAACTGGCATATACAAGGGTTCCAGTGGTCGACTTTATTGAATTTATTCCAGTTGGTCTGATGGTCTGGTCTCTTTTTTTTTTTTTTTT